>NW_027417976.1:0-104250 GCF_009905375.1 Apium graveolens
AACCTTCATCTTCAGCACCTACTGTGAAGCCTTCATCTTCCAAGTCAAAGAGGATAAAGAATGTTCCTCAAACACCTCAAAAGAGAAGGAGGATTGCCTTGAGAGATGACTCTGATTCTGAGGAACCGGTTCCTGCTAGAGAACATGTTGTAACTGAAGTTGAGAAAGAGGTTTCTCAGAAGGATTCTGAAATTGGGGGTTCTAGGCTTCTCAAGAGGCTTAGACGAATGATAGTTCCTGAAACTCCCAAGGAATCCACATCAACAAGGAAGTACAAGAAACAGAGGGCACAAAGGCCAGTTTCAGATGATGAAGAGGAAGCAGCTAAGGAAGGGGATCAGGAATCTCTGATCTCACAAGACAAGTAATTTGCTCCAGTCACTTCTTCTCCATTAAAGGAAGCTGTATCTGACAAGGCTAACTCACCATCTGTGTCTCTTGTTGATCCAGGCACAAGTGCTGATATTGAGGTTCAACACTTGGTTGTGTCTGAAGTATTTCTTTTAGAAGCTCCAACAGCAAATAATACTTCCACAACACCTGTTACTGATGTTGTTCAAACTCCAGAGTTATCAACAACATCTTCTCTGCATCAAAATGCTGATGATCAGACTTTAGGTGAGCATCAGGATATGGCTGTTGATCAGAACTTAGTATCAGATCAGCAATTAGAGGATGCTGAAGCCTCCATTGCTACTCATACTGTTTTCTTATCAGAAGATACTGATTCTTTAAGTTCTGATGCTGCAAATGCTGGAGATACTGGTGAAGCTGCTCCAACTGTAGATGCTGATGAAGCAGGTCCTTCAGGAAATACTCCTCAACCGACTCTTCCTAAGTCTGAACTGGTAAAGGAGTTTGTTATCAGGGATGCACCAGTACCTTGGAGTGAAACTCCTGCAGGTCAGGAGTGGACTAAGGAATGGAACTCAGTTTCATGTGTTCCAAATGCATTACATCTTGCTGAGCACTTGACTAAAGCTGATGAAATGTTAAATTCTGATGATTTTAAAACCCAGCTTAGAGTCACTGCATTGAGTACTAAACATCTACAAGGTCTTCATTCAACTACTCATGCAGAGCTACACAAGATTCAGGAGAACTTTATCAAACAAGAACAAGTTTGAAAAATTGATAAGAAAAAGTTCTTTCAACCTACCATTGACAGGATTGCTTATATTGAGAAAACTCAAAAGAAACAACAAGCTCGGATTGATGACATTCTGACAAATCAAGCTTCTCAGCAATCTCAACTTACTGAAATCCAATCCTCAGTGGAATTACTTATCTCTCTTTTACTACCTGCTGATGCCAAAAAGGGGGAGAAGGTAATTAAGTCCAAATGCAAAACTAACAAGACACTGCAAGGAAAGGATGATGGAAATGATGATCAAGGATACTCTGGAATGGGTAGTGGTCATAGTCAAGGTAGAAGGTTTACATCAAGACGAGCTAGTCACAGGACAAGTTCTGATACTGGGAAAAGAATAAGTTCTGCTGCTGGTAAAAGGATAAGTTCTGATGAACTTCTAGATCTTGATGAAGAAATGTCAAGACAGTTATTTCTTCAAGAAAATCCAGGAATGGACTTGGAAAGTTTAAAGGAAGAAGAAGCCAGACTTAAATCAGAGAAAGTCACATCTAAATCTGAAGCTTCTGGTAAAAAGTCACTTCCAAAACTTAAAGGCATTGTGATTAAAGAAAGGACACATACTGAAGTAACATTGGCTAGATCACAACCACAGATAGATCCAAGATCCAAGGGTAAAGAAAAGGTTGGTGAACCTATCAAGGTTTATGTACCTCCTAAGGAAGAAGAAATTGCTGATGAAAAAGATGATCTTGCTCTGACTTCAAGAAAAGTTCTTAAAACAACCTCTAACATGGCTCAAGTTGTTCAGAGTCAAGAAATTATAAGTTCTGATATTCAGAAGAAGCAAGTAACCTCTGACAGAGCTCAAGTTAACTTGATATCAGAAAATAGATCAAAGACACTTCTACCAGGATTCACTAAAGTAAAACAGACTCAATCTTTGAAGACTACTGCAAGTGGTTTTGAAGCAAGAGTAGTTACTGGAAAGGAAGCTAGAGATAAAACTGGATTGGGAAGTGTTGATGAAAGAAGAGTACACAACACTACCAATGATCCAACTTCCTTGAGTGAACCAGGTATTGGAGCAACTCCTGAGAGATTGAATCAACTGGAATCTGTACAGATGGTTTACCATACCTACTTGAAAGAATACATCATGTTGTATTTCATGACAGATGGTAGGGTTTATCATATAAGACAAAATGCCATTCCATTGAAGTATTTTGAAGAATTGGAGCATGTACTTTTCTTACTTCAAGTGGATGACAGAATAACAGGGACTGCTGCAAACTACTTAAAAGAACAGATTCAGAGACAGAAAAGGCTTTATTCTGTTAAGTCTGACAGCATATATGTTCCAAAGTACAGAGATCACAATGATGATATTGTTGATATGAAGCCTAATACTGCACAGATCAGAACGTATCTTGGTATTAAGGGACTTGAATTCAATCTAGAGTATGACAAAGCTTATGTTATAAGACTAGATCAGGAGTTGAGAAAAACAAAGATCAATGATCTCAGAGCTGCAATCTTTCAAACTGGTGAAGATACTGCAGAGCTTAAAGATGTTAAAAGGAGAATGATTGATGAACTAAGATATGCTGAGAAATGTTTGTTGAAGAACTATCTCAGAACAACTCCTGACATCAGAGAGATCAGAAAATGAAGAAGCCAAGTCGAAGATCTACAACTGCTTAAATTCTGATATTTATACAGACTGAAGTTGTTATCAGAAGTTGAAATTGGTAAAAACTTTAAGGACTGTAAGTTGTAGTTATCTAGTCTAATTCTCATGCATTTGTACTTAATGTTTTTGACATCATGAAATATCTGTTAAACTTGTATATTATGTTAATTTACAAGTTGGGGGAGATTGTTAGATATATTTGATAATGTCATGGCTAATATGTTTTATGTTTAGCTTTCAGATCTTACTGAACAGGATAAATCAGTACTTAACTGTTGATCAGTACTTATACTGGAAGTCAGGACTTAAGGATATCAGTACGTATGTTATCAGGAGATAATCATCAGAAGATAGATATCAGAACTTAGTGCTGAAGGATAAACAGATAAGGACAGTAGCTGATTAAAGGGAAGAAGATTGAGATAAACATAAGAAGAGATATGCATGAAGAAGGAATTCCGTGAAGAATGGAATACTTGGAAAAAAAGATATCTGATTGATATATTTTAGGAAGCAGAATTATATTCCATATCAATTAGCGATTATCTTGCAAATGTGTAGTATATAAATACAGACATAGGGTTTACACTATAAGTGTTATCATTATTAGAGAAGATTATTCATTATAACTCTAGCAGCTCTCGTGATATTTGTTCATCACTGAGAGGTAACAGTTCCATACTGTAACAGAGTTTATTGTTTCAATAAAGTTTGTTTTCTGTTACTTAAGTTCTTAAAGTTCGATTTGAGTGTACTATACACTGTATTCACCCCCTCTACAGTGTACAGTGTGTGTGTGACCTAACATAAAATTCGGAAATTTTTTATAAAAAAACATTGTTAATTCTTAAACTTTTTTAAAAAATATTAAAAAAATTTAATTTATTTTAACCACTCATTATTTTAACAAAAAATTGAAATTGTGATTTGATATATTTTATGATAAATACCATTCAAAAGAGTGTGCAGTGAAATTTAGAATTTTGTTTAATTATACTTTATTTGTTAATTTAATTGAGATCTAATGATTAAAATATATTTATTTTATTTAAAAAATTTATCATATTAAAAATATATATAAATATTGACATCCGTAAGTTTAGATCATTCATAAACAGTTTTTAAAAATCGAAATATCAATCCTCGACTAAACACTAGTAAGAAATATCAGTCAAACTACTGATTGACTGTTAAAATAACAAATAAAACACATTTATTTTTTTATTTTTTTTATCATATCACTAATATATATATATATATGTTGACATCTGTAAGTTTGAATCATTTATAAACATCATTTTCTAGATAAACTGTACAATATTCACCTATTTATTATATAAATAATAATTATTTAAAAAATGCACTTTCAAAAATAATCTCAATTAGTGCCTTTGATTGGACGCCTAATTTAAAATATTACACATAAAAATAATGGTGGAATACAAAGTTTCTACTAACTTGGGGTAATATGGAGTTACATATTGAAAAGTTAAATTAATATTCTCTTCGTCCCTCTCATTTATCATTTCTTTATATTTTATGTCTTATTTCTTTACATTTTACATTTGTAGAGAGAGTGTCCGACATGATGTTGAGGTACATATAAATTAATGTTTTGTAACTTATCTTATAATATTTTTTGTTTTGAATAAAAGTTTAAAATTTTCATTTTTATTCAATTTTTTTTAATGTTTTAAAAAAATAATTTTAATTTATAGTATCGACAAATAGATTTTTAAAAAGAATTTATCGTATAGATAAAATAACAATTATGACAACTAAGATGGATTCTCAAAGTATAATTATCAAAGCAAAAAGATATTAAAAAAAATGGAAAGGGAAATTGTAGCATATATAGTTGATTTTTTACATTGTTGAGACTTGGAATTAAGAAATATGAGTCCTTCTGCAAGCTCCTCCAACTTTAGACATTTAAGAATAAACATTTAGTTTGCCTTTTTAATAGTCAAATAGTAGTTTGACCACTACTTCTAACTAGTGTTTAATCCTATATTGATGATTCGATATTTTTAAAAATATTAATGAATGATCCAACCGTGCGGATGTCAAGATCTGTATATTTTAGTGATATGACAAAAATTATAGAAAAAAACAAATATATTTGGTTTTCTATTTTAAGAGTCAACTAATAATTTGACCAGTACTTCTAACTAGTGTTTAATCCTATATTGATGATTCGATATTTTTAAAAATATTAATGAATGATCCAACCGTACGAATTTCAAGATCTGTATATTTTAGTGATATGACAAAAATTTTAGAAAAAAATAAATATATTTGGTTTGCCTTTTTAATAGTCAAAGAGTAGTTTGATCAGTACTTCTAACTAATGTTTAATCTCATATTGATGTTTCGATATTTTTAAAATATTAATGAATGATCCAACCGTACGAATGTCAAGATCTATATATTTTAGTGATATGACAAAAATTTTAGAAAAAAATAAATATATTTGATTTTCTATTTTAACAGTCAACTAGTAATTTGACCAATACTTCTAACTAGTGTTTAATCCTATATTGATGATTCAATATTTTTAAAAATATTAATGAATGATCCAACCGTAAGGATGTCAAGATCTGTATATTTTAGTGATATGACAAAAAATTTAGAAAAAATTAAATATATTTGATTTGCCTTTTTAATAGTAAAAGAGTAGTTTGACCAGTACTTCTAACTAGTGTTTAATCCCATATTGATGTTTCGATATTTTTAAAAATATTAATGAATGATCCAACCGTACGGATGTCAAGATCTGTATATTTTAGTGATATGACAAAAATTTTAGAAAAAAATAAATATATTTGGTTTGCCTTTTTAATAGTCAAAGAGTAGTTTGATCAGTACTTCTAACTAATGTTTAATCCTATATTGAGGTTTCGATATTTTTAAAAATATTAATGAATGATCCAACCGTACGGATGTCAAGATCTATATCTTTTAGTGATATGACAAAAATTTTAGAAAAAAATAAATATATTTGGTTTTCTATTTTAACAGTCAACTAGTAATTTGATCAGTATTTCTAATTAGTGTTTAATCCTATATTGATGATTCGATATTTTTAAAAATATTAATGAATGATCCAACCGTACGGATGTCAAGATCTGTATATTTTAGTGATATGACAAAAAATTTAGAAAAAATTAAATATATTTGGTTTGCCTTTTTAATAGTCAAAGAGTAGTTTGACCAGTACTTCTAACTAGTGTTTAATCCCATATTGATGTTTCGATATTTTTAAAAATAATAATAAATTATCCAACCGTACGGATGTCAAGATCTATATATTTTAGTGATATGACAAAAATTTTAGAAAAAAAATAAATATATTTGGTTTTCTTTGTTAACAGTCATCTAGTAATTTGACATGTACTTCTAATTAGTGTTTATTCCTATATTGATGATTCAATATTTTTAAAAATATTAATGAATGATCCAACCGTACGGATGTCAAGGTCTGTATATTTTAGTGATATGACAAAAAATTTAGAAAAAAATAAATATATTTGGTTTGCCTTTTTAATAGTCAAAGAGTAGTTTGATCAGTACTTCTAACTAATGTTTAATCCCATATTGATATTTCAATATTTTTAAAAATATTAATGAATGATCCAACCGTACGGATGTCTAGATCTATATATTTTAGTGATATAACAAAAATTTTAGAAAAAAATAAATATATTTGGTTTGCTTTTTTAACAGTCAACTAGTAAATTGACCAGTACTTCTAACTAGTGTTTAATTCCATATTGATGTTTCGATATTTTTAAAAATATTAATGAATGATCCAACCGTACAGATGTCAAAATAGTTAAAATTTGACAATTTTCATATCTGTATGGTTGGATTATAATTTAAAACAAATACAAAATAAATTGAAACTAAAACTATAATTAATAATTGAACGATAAATATCTAACTACCATAATAATATTGTTTGCAAGAACTAAAATATAAATTTCGTGTAAATTTTATTCTATATTTTTTTCCAAAAATTTTCTGCCATTTTTAAAAATAATTCGACCGAGATCGGTTGAATTTAGTATAAAATTCGTTGGCGGGAAAATTACCTCCATTTTTTGGTAAGGCTAAATTCGACCGAATGCGGTTGAATTTAGGAGCACGACTAAACTCAACCGTATACGGTTGTATATAAACACGGTTATATTTATTCGGTTGTAATTAGTAAGGCTAAATTCGACCGAATGCGGTTGAATTTAGGAGCACGTCTAAACTCAACCGTATGCGGTTGTATATAAATACGGTTGTATTTATTCGGTTGTAATTAGTACTAAATTCGACCGCGTAAATACGACCGTATTTAAATACGACCGTATTTAAATACGACCGCAAGCGGTTGTATTTAGCAGTGCCCTTAATTTCAACCGAATTTAGCGGTTGTAATTAGAATTTGATGTCGGTTGTATTTGTGCGGTTATATTTAGTTTTGTTTTCTTGTAGTGAAAGTTCAGTGGTTCAGGATTATCCATGTCATGATGCAGCTGTTTTTGTATATTTGAATTCAAGACGAGTTAATTTTTATCATTTTCTCTGTTTCTGTGAGAGTGATTGTGTCTGCCTTTGGTTTGTTTACGTAATTACGTGATTGCATGTAATATACAGTACTGTGTGCTTCATTTCACATCTCATTTATGCAAGGCACTCATAAATCAGAACCCAGGGTTAGCCTCAGCGTACCCTGAGGCTTTGTGTTTTTTATACTTACATATGCATGCACAAGATGCTGCATTATAAATTTGTTAGCTTTTTCACTTTATTTCCTAACCACAATTATAAACGTTTAATAATTTAAACTCTTTTCTGTCTGGTTCTCAATATATTCCCTCTTTCATGATGGGCAAACAAGATCATGTCCAGGTAACATTGATCAACAAAAGTAGATACAATAATATCTAGCATTATATCTACACATGTAAACACTGTAACCATCTTTTATCTTAAATAAATGGAGCCACATGTGTGAACATTATATCCATGCTTCATCATAATTAAACAGAGCTACATGTGTAATATACATTTGCTATAGAATGTTCACAAAGTGCATGCACCTTTGCTGGTAAGTATCTATGTAGAGCCTTACAGTATGGCTGGTTACCAGACTTGCTCAACCGCCAATCCCGTGGACAGAATTTAGAACTTTTGCTCAGCCAAAACTTAAATTGTATTTTATCATCCTAAAACTGATGAACAATTTACTCCCCCACACTTCTTTCTTGCCCTATTCGGACTACCCGTCCATGGAAATTGTAAAAAATTAATGAGCAAAATTTAGAGGCGGGTAAAGAATTCCACTAATCAACAGCTGTTTTGTTCTTTCTGCTAGTTACTGGCTTCGGCAAGCCATCAAAGATGGGTCTTGAAATGGCTACAGTTGACAGTGCCTGTAGATCTGGCTTTAAACTCCAATTAACTGTTGGCCAGATGGATGAGCTGCTATCTGAATCCTGGAAACTAGGCGTACTTGATGACTTTTTTACCCCATCAAGGCTGTCAATCAGTGAAAATTCCCCCACAGATGTAGAAACAGAACTTTGAGGTCCTGTTTCATTATCAACTCCAGAGGTAGTCCGACCAGAAGCTTTTGGTCTCAGTGCTAAACCTTTACTTGTAATCTTTGAAAATCCACCATTGCTCGTCTCTCCCTTCAGTAACATTTCTGGGGCTCGAGAATTAACGTCAGCTTCAGATTTCTGACGCCGTCTTACCATATTGCTGGTCCAGTTATCAGAATCAGTTTCTCCTGCAGCAGAAACTGATGCACCGTTTGCTAAGTTACCATTCACCAGTTTAAAGGTATCAATTACACTTCTACTTTTTCTGTGAATACTCAAAGGTGGGTTCATATGAGGTGACGGCTTGCCAAATTGACCATCTGCCAAGTGATGAGACCCACCGTTCTGGTACACAGCAAGCTCACATCCTTCGGATGTACCCTTCTGATCTGGTGGCTTAAGACCATAATATCCTTGTAGATTGTTCATGGCTGGAGAGACCCTCCGCTTGGGTGATGATGTCAGCTTAAGTGATTGGAAGGAATCAAAAAAATCAGATTGCCGTCGCTTAGGTGGTGGGGTCTGCTCAGAGCTGCTTGTTCTATAAGAAAAACATGTACAACAGTGTGAGCCACTAAAATTTCCAGACAAGAAAGACATCCATTCAAAATGAAATGATTCTAACTATACTCAGTTCTTAATACACAAAAGTTGTAACTCTGACCACACGATCTACATTACTTTAGTACTCTAAATCATTGCACAAAGCATGTTGATCCATCTATACTTCCTTAGCCATATTTAAACAACCCTGATGATCCTTCCCAGAACATGAGCGGAATCAAATGCCACTACTTTGCATCACAACTTACTGTTGAGGCTATACATAATGGGTAAATTGTGTAAGTTGAAAAATGGCTTCACTTGTATAGGAAAATTTTGTGAGCTAAAAAATAGCTTCACTTGTAACACCAAGTGAAGCCACATGGCTTCTTCCCTTACGAACTTTCGATCGATCCGGAAACTTGGGATGCACGGTCGATAAAAATATCAAATGGAATTAGTATTTTATCTCGCCATACTGCTACTGTGATTATTTATTGTACAACAAATTTAGGTTCCACGTGCTAATTACAGATTGTGTCGGTGAATCCTGCAAGATCTCTCAAATCTCTTGATATGAAATAAATAGAAACTTGAACCTAGGATACCATAGTAATACCAATATCACATAAAATAGGATTGTGTCATGCACACATCCTATAAATAGTTGTAACCGACTACATATTTACTGCATGCTCAACGTAGAAATTTAACAACTCAATGTTGTATGAGACATATGACTAATTTCACAAACCATCAGACGCGTGCAAATCAAACATGAAACCTCTACCATGAAATGTAGAGGAATCCCTAGTTAAAATTTAAAAATTAGAATGCCAAAAAGAATAACAAAAGAAATACGCAGACAGAATATAATATATATTACAGTGTACAAGCAATGTCTTTTTTTTGTTTTGAGAGTATAGTGACTTATCGTAAAAGGTGGTCAGAGTATCGTTAACTTCTTAGATAAGTTCTGGGAGTGCTTTTTTCCAAAATAGAATAGTCATTATGTTTTGACAATAAATTGCAATATTCCAATGATATTGCGCAAAACTCGCAGAGGACAATGAAGAGGTTAGGCAAAGTTAGAGCAGTAGCAGGCGGCCTTAGAAGCACAAGACTTTACGTATCAGCTATCTTAAACCAGATTTCTCATGAAAATTCAGTGGCAATCCAAATGAGGAAGTGAAGACAGCATTGCAAAGGGTACTACAAATGAACAATTTCTAGTGTTTGGGCTCAACGAAGTCAACTCTTGTATTAACGTGTGGTAACTGGTATTTAAAGTAGAGCGTATCTTCCAGAGTATTGTATGATTAGAATGTCCCAAAAAAAATGATGAGCAAGCCTATTGGCAGCCATTAGCCCATCTATTATGGTCCAAGTGTTGGGCGACCAAGAACACGCAGGAGTGAAGGTTGAAAATTGCGGAAATGAGAATTTTGCTGTGATTGTTGAACATGTGGCCATCCTATGTTGGCCAAAGTTATAATAAGGTGCTCCAGGCAGGGGAGTGGCACCTACTAGAGATTAAGTAAAAGAGGGAAGATTACAGTAGTTTGGACACGTCTTCACAAGAAAAACCACAACACTAGTGAGAGAGTGGAGAGCATATTGGTTGAGTGGCCAAGGAGGAAAGGTGGAGAATGTGGAATGAACAGCAAAGCTTGACATGGCAGCCTTAGAATTCTCCACGTGCCATCTTATAGGTCCTGGAGATGCCGAAATCCTGATCTGGACAGATGATTTTCTTGCACAAAACTGAACTTCATTGATCATGGGGATGAGTGGTAGGTTAAAAGGGCTAGAGAGCCTCCAAATAGAATAATAGTGTTCTTAGGGTGAACCGGTGAAGGCACAAAAGGGGTGGGGGTAACTAGTATTTTGTTACCTACATAACAATGCACCGTCTTTTTCTGTTGTCTTACCCTGCCCTATGTTATTTCACCGCACAACTCTATTTGCCTACACAAATCTTAATATTAACACTATCTTTCACCCTTCTGCAGCAGTGCAGCTTGTCAGAGCAAGTCCAATGGTGGTGCTAAAGTGGGTGCTATTGCTATAATTTAGCACCCACACTAAAAAACCAACTTCAATGGGATGCTAAACTTCGATACAAAATAGCAAAATGCTATACTTGATCTAAATATAGAACCAAGTATAGATGTTGCTATAATTGCCACTTAAGCATGCAAGTGCCAAAATGCATTAATAAAGTAATAGTGACAAATTTTGTACTTCAAGATTAGGTAATTAGAATATAGCTTTATTTGGTGTTTTTTTGCATCTACCATTGGACCATAAGTTTTATTTTAGCACCAAAAACCACATTTTGGTTTCAAATAATAGCAATAGCTACATCTATTTTAACTCCACCACTGGAATTGCTCTCAAAATATTTCTAAAAAAACACACAATTTCCATCATCTTCAAAACCTTTTTAAAAAATTTTGTACAAAATGGTCGTCTTTGTAGTTCGTTGAAACATCCTCTTGACACAATTAAATAAACATCTTCTCACAACTCTATAAGACCGAGTGTAGATGTAAGATTTGAGTACAACATCTCCTCCAAGGCCTACTTCCAAATGGGACATAGTTATATATTCCTAATAATTAACGTAAATTACTAAAGCAACATGACCCATAGACATAAGTAGATGACACACTTTTACGACAGTTGATGCATAGTTCTAAAGCAAAGAAGGAACTTGCAAACATATCAATTAAACCAACAGAAAATAGACTCTTTTTTCTTTATAAAAAATTAATATATGCAACCAAATTACAACAAACCAACTAAGCAGCATATATATATTGTAAGACATCCGAAGAGCAAAATTTAAGACACCGCCAACTGCTGAAAAAGAAACACAAGGAACAGAGAGAGGAGATTAAAACATTACCCATGTTGGTCAAACCCATTTGTCATGATAGGAGATGGAGGATGCCTTCCTGGTAATGGAATGTAAAGAGTCTTCCGAGCAAACATCTGAATATCAGTCACTAGACCATTTATCTTCTTAATGTCAGCCACCTGATATATAATATGACAATGCATTCAAAAAACAGAACATCACATCATCCAACTATTTCACGAATACATAGAAGCAAAAGCAATGGCTAATAATCGATTTCTACAAGTTAAAGCAAGTCAAGTGCGATGATGTCCTTGGTTGCATTTGCATTGCTATGATTTGGAACCAAATGCAAAAGTTCATTACTTCAAAGCAATTGCACATTTGAATGCAACTATACATACATAGTTGTTCTAATCAAATAAAAATAAAAATGCATGTTGTGGTAACAGGTAATGCTTAGAAAAGCAGTTCCCGTCCCTGTCAGGGAGATGCCAACCATCTCTCCTTTCTACGAACACAATAAAAAAGTTGAAAGAGTTAGACAAAAATAAGTTTAATTTTGGAATTACTGGGTTGCAAAATGCAACTAGCATTGGACTGCAATTCCTATTTTAGCACCAAAATCACTTTCGGTGTCATATTATAGCAACGGTTACAGCTTTTCATTAAGCATTGGACTTGCTTTTAGGAAAATTAAAAAAATAAATGACCTACAAGCACAAAATTATCTTCACAGTTGCAGAATGTGTGAATTATCACAACTACTGGTTAAGACATCAGATATCTACGATAGAGGGTGATAAAATCGAGGTCTTTTCAGTTGAATTAAATTTCACATAACAAAAGTGCATTCAGTTAACACTATCAATTTTGGTTTAAAAGTCGATTGCTTCAATATAAGTGACTTGAATCTCAGGCACACAACAAGTTTAAACACACCATTTCTAAAAATTTAAGCAATCCTCCAAATACATTACGAATACCTAACATGAAAAATCGAACATTTTATCAACTTAAAAAACATCAACCCCCAATCAAACTAACAAAATTCAACATTTCATCAATCCAATCAACAATTACCTCAACGCCATATTTAATAGCAACACCAGCTAAAGTATCGAATTTCGAAACCCGATGTTCAATATAATTACAACCACCGACACCAACACCAATCGCCACACTTCCATCACCGGAAAACGGCGAACAAACCGGAGAAGAAGACGCCGAAGAATTCGCCGGAGAAGAAATCTGAAAAAGCCTCGCCGGCGATTCATTCGGCGACGAGAATCGATGATTTACGGCTCCATTTCTCCATCCATCCTCCATTTCAATAAAAAAAACCTTAATTTAAAACATATACATACACATTACATACACAAATATGTGAATTGAAATTGTATCTACGCAATTCACCAACAAATGGAGATTGCGTTATAGATCTAAAACTGTGTGTAATTGAAAAATATGTACGTATGTAATTTATTTAGTAGGAAAAAATAATAAAAAAAAAAGTTAATAGATCTAATAAATATCTGAATGAGAGTTTGTTGTTGTGTTTATTTCATAATCTTCATTCTCGTTGTTATGTTTTCTCTCTCCTCCGTGTTTGTGTTTTTGTTTGTTTCTTCTTTCTGGATTGTGTTTTAACTCATTTTCGATTTATTTCATTATTTATGTTTCAGTTTTAACTTATAATTGTACCACCTACGTTTCTTACAAAAATAAACTGTATTCACTTATCAATCAATGTCGATTTTCGCTGTGTTCCAATTATTTTTTTTAATTAATCATTAATTATATTTACCGAATATTGCAGATTTTTGTCTTTTAAAATTCTTTAGTTTATTATGATTACTAAAGTATTTAAATATCCTACATCGTTATATTTTCTAAACAAAATTCCTCAAATAAAGTTTTTTAAAAAAATTAACCTAAATTATTTTATTTTTAATAGAATCAAATAAGGGAAGGTCTAATGAGTAATGACACTGGTACGACCAAATTTCTGATGATGGTCGAACGTCCTTCGATCGTGTGCAACGTCCTTCGGTCGGACCTGCAAGGAGAAGAATGTGAGGGTTTATCCCCCGATTCACCTCCGGTGTGAGAATCAGTAATCGGCCTTTCACGAGTAAGATGGAACGTACAAGAGCTGTGTTTGTACCAAAATTGTATATGCCATCGTTGTTAAAATTGTGTATATCATTGTGTGTATAGATTGGTGTATTTATCCAAACCTCGGACATAAATGTTTCGACCGTTACGTTTAGGAGGAACATCAATGTTGAAGGGGGTTACTTTTCTTTGATTTACTAGTCCAACGGTTGGCCCATGGTTGTCTTATGGGCCTTCGACTTTTGGGCCTCATAAATCGGGCCACTAACTAACATGTCTCTGTCTATTGGTCGGACTAGTGTGTGGGCGATAGACAATGTGCGTGGCCCATTTTTGGGTAGTAACCCTAAGGCCACTTGTCGTATAATGCTTAGCCAAGGAGATCGAAGATAAACGGAAGCTGGGAGAGGATCTAGAACAAACCGAAGAGTGGTGTTTCAATTCGAATTTGACTATGTTATTGATAAGGCTCGTGCCTTTCCTGGAATCACAAGCTCTTTCTGGATGAAGTAATGGAATACCTAGTCGCTCGTGTTGTAGAACACGGTCCTCGTGCGATTTTTTTTTTCGGGAGAGGATGAAGACCTTTCTGAATTTGATTTTTATTTTATCAATCTCCTGCCTTCGGGCTTGTAACTTCTGTCTTCGGGCTGTTATATTTTAATGCATCTTTCATCTTTTGTCAGCATTGATTCTGTCTTTTATTTTATCCGCTTATTCGGCTGTCATTTGCCATAGAAAGTTCGGCTTTATTCATTCGCCATAGCGATTTTTAATAAAACGAACTGTATCTTCGGCTTTATCGTTTTCCTTAACAATTGTAATAAAATGAATCGCATCTTCGGCTTTATTCATTTGCCTTAGCAATTTTAATAAAACGAATTGTATCTTCGGCTTAATGGTTTGCCTTAACAATTGTAATAAAATGAATCGCATCTTCGGCTTTATTCATTCGCCATAGCGATTTTAATAAAACGAATTATATCTTCGGCTTTATGGTTTGCCTTAACAATTATTCAATTTTCATCGCATCTTCGGCTTTCATTTCGCCTCAACAATGGTTCAATTTTGCATTGCATCTTCGGCTTTTATTTCGCCTCAACAATTTATAAGTTTTTAGCATCCATCTTCGCCCCAAGTGTTTGAAGTACTAGGGTCATTGTTCGGAAATGATGTTAGCTTTGTTTGCCCCTTTTCCGAAAGATGGGTCTTGTTTTTTAAACAGTTGCTGTAAATTCCGTGGTAAGTATATGTGATACAGAGACGAAGGACCTATTATCTTCGGGTAGCCCTTAAATAGGTGTTTCGTCCAGTTTCTAAATCTTAAAAAGGAGTGGGGGAACGGATGAACTATGTTCTTCGGTAGCCCCTATATAGGTGTTCGTTCGCCCCCTTTTTAGAGATAATGTCTTGTGTAATGTTCCATTCGAACGAAGGAATATTGGGAGGACGAAGGACTTATCTTTTTCGGGTGGCCCCTGGATAAGTGTTTCGTGCGGGAGATAAAAAATTTAAAAAGGGACGGATGAAGGATCTATCATCTTCGGGTGGCCCCTAGATAGGTTTTCGTTCGCCCTAACTAGTATAAAAAAGCATGTTTATCTCTAGATAATATAGATTTAATATGAAGCGACTCTATCTATGCCTTACCATATTTTGAGGAAATTTTATGTTGCTTTGGCTATTTTTGTGTCTTGATAAATTTTTCTTCCTATACACTGCTTCGGCTATTTTGGTGCCTTAGCGTAATTTAGAAAATTTTATATGTGTCTTCGGCCTAGCCTTTAAAATTTTTATTTTTGTCCCCGAGTTTCTAGGGGACTGAATAGTTCGGATTCAGAATTTCGATTTTTAACCTAGCAAAATTTATTTTTATGCTTCTTCGGTTTCCATTCCATATTTTATGTTTCTTCGGTTTAACATTTACCTTAGCGTAATTTATTTAATTGACGCATCTTCAGTATGTGTATTAACATTGGCATAAATTGTTTATTTTACTCATCTTTGATATTTAATCTAGAGTATTATTTAATTTACGCATTTTCGGTGTTTACCTAAAATATTTTTAGTTTACGCGTCTTCGGTATTTGACCTAGTGTAATTTATTTAATTTACGCATTTTCGGTGTTTAACCTAGCATAATTTTTAATTTTCGTAAATTCGGTATTTTACCTAGCGTAATTTTTAATTTACGCATCTTCGGCGTTTACCTAAAATATTTTTAGTTTACGCGTCTTCAGTAATTGACCTAGCGTAATTTATTTAATTTACGCATTTTCGGTGTTTAACCTAGCATAATTTTTAATTTATGCATCTTCGGTGTTTTACCTAGCATAATTTTTAATCTATGCATCTTCGGTGTTTTACCTAGCATATTTTTAGTTTACGCGTCTTCGGTACTTGACCTAGCGTAATTTATTTAATTTACGCATTTTCGGTGTTTAGCCTAGCGTATTTAATCAATTTGTGCATCTTTGGTATTCGACATCGGCATAATTTTAAATATTGTTCGGAATTGCCTTCTTTACCCCTAAGTGTTTAAGGGATTGAGTTGTTCGCCTTCGGGACTTGTATATCGAGTCAATTTTTTCTCGAATTTCGAATGCAACAGGTCGGTGTCTTATAGACTTATTCTCTTTCGGTGTATTTGAGCAATTATTTATCTTCTTCGGGATATCCCCCTAGATAAATTATTTCAATTATTTATTTTAGCCTTTTTACGAAGTAGGTTGCTTCGTTCAACCTTAATAATATGCATCTTCGGCTATTACCTCAGCATTCACAGTTGAAAGCCTTATTGCGAAGTAAAATGCTTCTTTTGGCTTTGATAATATGCATCTTAGGTGTCCCTCAGCATAGTCAAGTATTATAGCTACCTTCTTTGCCCCCAAATTTTTAAGGGACTGAGTAACTTTTGCTTCGGGATTTCAAATAATTAGGTCGATTTGTTCTACCCAATCCCGAAGGAAAGATAATTAGGGTCTTAAATACTTATTCCGCTTCGGGGTAAATATTCCCCTTGGATACTTAAACAAGTTCCTATATTATTTGGGATATACCCTAAATAGGTATTTTGCTAATTTGTTTGTTATTAATGTGCTAAATTCGAATGAATTTACTTAATTCAAATTAATGAACTTAAACAAAATAGCGTACTGCATCCGAAAAATATATTTAAAGTAATGTACTGAATCCGAGACATGTACCTTTAGTCGGATCGAGGCTAGCTTTGAAGAATCTGGTTGCCTTGACCTTGTCAAACTGGGCTATGTAGTCGTTAAACTTTCATTCGGCCCTTGTTTATAGATGCAGTATATTTCTGCAAGTATAGACAACTTGACACCTCCTTATTAAAATAGCTGTAACTTTTTGTAGAAAAATCATTTTCACGAACCGTTTTTTGCATTAAAAAGAAGACTCCAAGATCTTTCTAACGGTATGTAGCTTGCTGTCCATAAATTCCCATAGGAAAGCAGTTCATTCTGTAAAGTTTGACATTTCTGCAGTTTCTCCAGAATTCTGGACAGTTTTACACCCTGTCACTAAAACGGTTATAGATTGCTGTAGAAAAATTTGTTTGACGAACCTTTTTTTCACAAAAAACTAGATTCCGAGATCTTTCCAACGGTATATAGCTTCATATCCATAAATTCCCTGAGAAAAGCAGTTTATTCTGCAAAGTTAGGCCTTCCGCAGTTTTCAGATTTCTGCGATTTTTTCAGCAGCATTTTTGGTGATTTTTCAAGGAGGAGCTTAGGATTAATTCTTCAAAGTGTGTTCATGTGGTGATTAGTTAGAACTATCACTTGTCCATATGGCCAATTATCCTTTTAGAAGTCCCAGACTTTGTTCTTTGTTCAGGAGACTTGTTGTGTGGTTAACCAACCATTGAGTAGCAGCCTTGTATACCCCTTCTTATTGCTAAGCATGACTGATTTGCTCTCCATAACTAAATAGTATATCAGTCACACAACTGATATGCTTGTCACATAACCTTTGTGGCTGTGATCCATCACCCTCTTTTAACTGTTTTTATAAAAACTTTGAATAAACACTACGAGTAATTCCATATACTATGGAGTTAGGCTAGTAGAGTTGCTGCAGATGCAAAATATTACCCACTCCTCGAGGTATAGCTATCCAACATGATATCAAAGCATAAGAATAATCAGTTTTGGTATAGATTTGTATAAGTAATTTACACAAAACCAGTTAGATTTTATTACACGTACCTAAACGTTCCAGTAAATTTTAGAACTATAATGTAACCGTGATAGAGCATCAATTTGACCAAACTTGCATAGTTTCAGGACCAATATCATAAGTATATATTTTTTGAACCATTCGGTCCAATTAAACATGGAATTTAAGTCTCGAGTTCGGGAGGTCACAAACAGAAAGGTTATTGTAACTTGGTAAGCATATAAGCCTGTGAATATTCATGAATATCACCTGACTTGGCACCATATTTAGTCACATAAACATAAAGTATATCATGATCTTTGTGCGTTGTGCTAGACAAAATCAATTGAATATTGTAGATACACCAGTAATATATTATTTATTAAATTATACAACTTTCCTGGAGATCTGGAGATGTAGATCGACTGTGATGGAAGCTCTTATATGTCATCACAGTGTACAACCAACGAATTTGCCAACCTTAGTCCATTCTTCACGGGAGATGTCGATTGTTTCAATTTTGGTTTTAGCTTTCTTGTACTTCCCATAGACGGCGCCAAATGTTACGCCCAGATCATTTCGGTCGCGTGAACAGGCTTCGGCTGGATTGAAGATGGCTTCGGCCGTACCCGAAAGTGAAGAGAATGCGAGAGTTTGTACCCCCGATTCACCTCCGGAGTGAGAATCAGAATCTGACTGTAAAAGTAGGGTAGTAATACAAGTAGAGGTGGCCAACCGTGCGGGTCGGGCGGTCCGGGCCGGGTTGGAAGCGGGTTGGAACCGGAAAAATTGAACACTTAACCGGCACTGGGAGGCGAGCGAACCGGGCCGGGCTGGGTTGAGCTGACATACGGTAAACCGTATTCGGCTCGGTTCGCGGGCGGTTCGCGGGCGGTTCGCGGGTGGTTCGCGGGCGGTTCGCGGGCGGTTCGCTGGCGGGTTGAACAGGCGGGTTGGCGGGTTGAACAGGCGGTTCCATGTGTTGTGTTTGTCAAGTGGATAGAATTGTCAGATTGTTATTTTATTGTTTTTATGCATCATAGGCTATACTTTAGTATATACTTAATACTCACCCGTGTATAACAACTGTTTCTTGTGAATATTGTAGTAAACAAAATAGTTCATTTCAAAGGAGCTTTATTGAGTCGATTAATGTATAATGACTTCTATAATAATAATTAGGTGAATGGTGGAATGCAAACCCAGTCGATGTTATTAGAGAAGCGGCAAGAACAGGTGGAGCTCCTAATGTGTCTGATGCATATACCATTAATGGCCAACCTGGTGAAGTACCAAATAATTGTTTGGTGTAACAGGAGTTTGGATCATGCATTGTCACTTGGATGTTCACATAAGTTGGGGTTTAGCAATGGCTTTCCTTGTTGATAATGGAGATGGGGAATTAGAATCTCTAGAGGATGCTCCTGAAGACTATCCACTGTGCTAATAGTCCCTGCTCGGACGACCGTTGGAGAACGGCGCGTGACGCACACCCGTGCGGGCCGTGCGGGCTGTGCGGGCTGTGCGGGTTGCACAGTTCGTGCGGCTCACGCGGGCTTCGCCTGTGCGGGTCGTGCGGGTTAGTGCCGGTTCCAGTTTTTTAAAATTAAATTCGTATTCGGTTCGCTTATTTCGGCGGGTTGTGCGGGTTTGAACCGGCCCGAATCGGGCCGAATATTTTACGGTTTCCGTACGAGCCGGTCCCGAATGTGCGGTTCGAACCCGCACGTTTGGCCACCTCTAAATACAAGAGAAGGAGAGTGTTGAGGATGTATGTATGTTTTGTCTTACTTCACAAGGGTTTTTATAACCAATCCCGCCATGAATATTCATCCGTTACAAATCATTGAGGGAAATGGGGGCGTTATGTCCCTTGTTCTGTCCAACGGTCCGCGAGTAGTGGGCCTCGGCATGGGTTTCCGTGGGCCTGGAGGTCTTTCGGCCCAGTAGCTTAACCGCTTAATGAGCATTCGTTCAATGGGCCTTATTGGGCCTATAACCAACAGACACTTTGGCGAAAATATTGATATTTTAATATATATGTTTACACACATTTCAATATTTTAGGAAGAAGTACCTGTAAGTTTTTTATTTTGACATTCTTTTATACAAAACAAAATTATTTCAAAAATATTATGATGTACCTTTTTAATTTTAATTATATATGATATGTGCAAAAATTAGTGGATCTAATAGATTTAAATAAAATTGTAACAAATCGAATCTCTGGCTTATGAGCTCGATCTTCCCCGACTTTATATGCAATTCGAGATAATTGACAGGTTTGAACTTAACGAATGTAGCACATCAGTCGAATTTAAAAATTTGGATCGACTTGAGTGGCTTATAAAATTTAAATAAATTTTTATTATAATTTCTAATTCAAATAATTTTAATAATTTTAAATTTGCGATTAATATTGCCTAGCTTTAAACTCGGCCTGATAAATTACGAGTAAACTGTACTTAACTCGCATTATTTGAATTATTGAACATGCCAAAATCGATTATAAATTGAACATATGATTAACATATGATTGTATTGATTCGTTCGAAAGTTGGAAACTCATCTCAATTGACCCCCCTGGGGAATGATTTGTACGCGTAAAATCATTGCGCCTGATGCACGACGGAGATCTGGTCATTCGGGCAAGGTCAAGCTTCAAAGTAAATAAAAAACATATGCAATATGTTAAGCTTGCATTCCATATTTTCATATTATTTTGTTTGACAAATTTCATAATTTTATTTTATTTATGTACCTACTACCTAGTCGGTCGACCTCGACTCACAAGTTGGTGTGTCTGAGTGTCCTGGTTTGGAATTTCTGAGACTGGGTCCACTGCTCTAGCTTTAGCTCACCCTTCGACCATCTTTTTACTTTGTCTTATATAGTTTCTCTGCATAAAGATGTTATTTCCAGAATTATAATTTGCATAGAGTGAAGAGCGTCATGATCAGGATAGTTCATGCTTTAGGATGCAAAGTTGTTTTGATGATAAAAATATGGTGCAATTATAATTAATCAGATAAATTGTATCGAGTTTCTTAATTGTATATAAGGTTACATTCAGCTTGCATCCAGTTGCAAAAAAATCAGATGTTTGCAAAAAAAATGAAAAATTAATATTTTTTAGAAATAAATTATATTTTTGTAAAAAAAATAAAAAATGACAATATTTTTGTGAAAATTATTTTTAAATTTGGTATTTTTCAAAAAATCCTAAATATAAAATTAAACATCTTATAAGATTTCCAAAAAAACATCAATTTTTTTAAAATTAATACTATTTTCGTTCTTTTTAGTTATCATAATTTTATTTTTAACGGTGAAATTTATTAAAAAGGATCAAATATTAATATTTAAAAATAAAAAGGAGTACAACGGTTGCGGCTTGCCTTGCCGAGATGCAGGAAAAGCATCAATTTTTTGGTGAAAGTCTTGATTACAAAACATGCATCATGCTACGATGCCAAAGATGAATGCAACTTTATGCCTGAACTCCTTTATTTGAGAATGATCGGCAGTAAAAGGAAGAACTGACATTGAATGCACAGAATGTGCAACTTGCCAAGCAAAATCACGAGGTTATGTTGTTGCCCCTTTCAATGCTGGTGGGGAACCCCCCCCCCCCCTGCTGTATTTTTCTTGTGATTCAATTTGGTTTCACTATCATGCTGTCAACGTTAGATTGAATTTGGAATCTGACTTTTATATAAAGTTATATATTCATACTTATTTTTTTCATCTTTTAATCTTAATAAAAGATATTATAATATCAAATATACACAATCATGATAGTTTGAAATATTATGTGAAGGTGTTTGTTCAAATTTATTAAACACAAACCAAGTAAAGGTGAAGTATATTTACTGTCATGGTCAAAACCAGGGTCAAATCCAGAATTATGTATCAGTATTAAGAGTTGCACAGAATTTGAATTGGGATGGATTCGGCTTGAGTTTTAAAAAATTCGAATTTTTAAAATTGGGATAAAATTTTCAAATTCGAATTTTTTGTGTATCTCTAGTTCCCTATTCTAAATATTAAAGAACGGGGTGATAAAAAAATATGAAAACTATATTTGTAAGAGATATTTGTATACATCTAAAATATCTTTTATACATTTTTATCTTTTTAAATATGATTTATTACCCTCTCAATCCCATTTTACATGTTGATTTCACTCTCCGCACATAGTTTGAGTTAGTTTAAGTTGCTCAGATATCTAATTTCATGTAATGTATATCATTTTTATTAAAATCATAAATTGTAAACTCGCCTAAGCGTGAGCGTAAAAATTTAAAAAATATCATAAAATGGGAAGAATATTATAGCATGCTTCTACTTTTTATGAAGTAACTAGCTTTATACCCACGGGTGATTTAATTTTTTTTTTTAATATTTTTAATATTTTTAATTTTCTTTTAAAAATTATTATGTTTGTTAATTTACTTTTAGTGGTGGTAATATATATATATATATAATTTTGTTTAGTTATTTTAGAGTGTGAATTTAATGTATTTTTATATTTTGTAATTGTGAAATTAACAAAATTTGTAGTTTTTTTTCTTAATATCGTTGTTATGCTGTATACAATAATTTTTTGGTTTATTTTAGTGAAATTAATTTTTTAAAACTTGTTTACAACTATATTTTTAATAAATATTAACTTCAATAAATCTAAATATCAATTTGTATAATTTTACATTCTATTTGTTGATATTTGTTTAATTTTTTTAGCTTAAATATTGGAAATATTTGTGTAGTGATTTTGAAAAAGAATACTACATTTATTTGTCATAATACTTTTAAATGTATTTTTTAAGATTTATATTTCAGTTTTGAATTGTTATAATTTATTATTTAATTATTATTATTATTATTATATTCCTAATTTTATTATTATTATTATATTCCTAATTTTTATGTTTTATAGGATTTATGTACTCTAAATTTTTTAAAAGTCAATAAGTAGGTTTCTTATTTTATAAAATGAAACAATACATATATAATTATTTATCCCTAAATACAATCTAAATGTGTTTCTCATTTTATAAGATAAAAATTAAAATTATCTATTAAAAATATTTTAAATCAAAATTGCCCATTTCATTTAAAAAAATGATACTCCCTCCGTCCCTTTCAATTGTTTACATTTTTTAGAGAATGTCCGACACGCATTTTAAGGTGCATAGTATAGTTCTGTAATATTTTTTTACAATTTTGTTTTTCTGAATAAAAATTAAAATATTCAACTTTTATTCAGAAAAAGAAAATTGTAAAAATAAGTTAAATAATATACTTTTTATGCACCTTAAAATACATGTTGAACACTTCCTTACAAATGTAAACTATTGGAAGAGAATGAGGGAGTACTACTTTAACCTGATTAATAATTACAATTGATTTGTTTATTGTTACTTATATTTATTTTTTATTAAGATAATTTTTTCTCTTATTATATAAATATATATATAATATTTTTAACATTATTTCATTTAAGAATATATAATTGTAGTTCAATTTCTTAATTAATCACCTATTGTGTTTGTTATACATATTATTAAATATTATAATAGAATAATAGAATAAATGAAATAAATATAATGTATAATGTATTTTATTAGATATGTATTTTAATTTTGATTTTTTTTATATTTATTATGATTATATTTTATTCCTCATTTTTATGTTTTATAGGAGTCATGTGCTCTAAATTTTTTAGAAGACAATCCGTAATTTTCCCCTTTTACAAAATGAAACAAAAAAATATAATATTTGTACTTAAATATAATCTAAATATTTTCCTTATTTTATAAGAAATTAATGAAAATTATCCATTTAAAAATATTTTAAATCAAATATATCTATTTCAATATTTTTTTTTAAAAAATGGTACTACTTTAAACCGATTATAAATGATTTTTTATTTACTACATATATTTATTTTTATTAAGATAATTGTTGCTTGTATTATATATATATAATATAATACTTCTAATATTATTTATATCATTTAGGAATATATAATTATAGTTCATTTTTTAATTAAATAATTATTGTGTTTGTTATACTTTAGCTCGTGCAACCCCAACTGGAGGACGATCAAACCATACCATCCAAATCCTTTACTCCAATTATATATAAGATATAATTTATGGGTACTAGCACTTTTTTAACAGGTTCCTTGATAATTTGTGGAGGATTCTAAGTCTTAGTTTCCCCTATAATTTCTCCCCGACTCAAAGTTGAGTGGGTGCCTGAGGTTTACAATATGCTTTGAGAACTTTGATAATTTGACTTCCTTACAAAAAAATGATGGTTTTTGCAGTCCCAGAATCAGAAGCATCAACCAAGTAGCAGGAATTTGTAACTTGTAAAGTTGTAAGTAAATAGCTTGGCGTCTCTGTGCTGTATGCACGTAAGCAGAAGGGAAAAAAACAAAATGGAGATGCGGGGTATCGATCCCCGTACCTCTCGCATGCTAAGCGAGCGCTCTACCATCTGAGCTACATCCCCTATATGTTTTTATAAATTCCAGTTAAACTAAATTACGAGTACTTGAAGCAACCAATGCACACAGAACAATTACTGGGTGTTCGTGTCCGGATCCTCAATTTTTATATAAAAAAACCGTATGGATGATATTTTCAAAAGTGAGAACCAAACCAGCCCAACTTCCTGCCAACACCAAACCCAATCAAAGAAGAACGGAATAGTCCATTTCGTATCAAGATTTTTGAACAGTTCGATTAACTAAAACCCTAACAACAGTTCTAATGATTTCAATTTCTGTTTCCTTGTGTCTAAACTTAAAATTTGATTGATTTTTTTGAACACGCCTTTTCAAAAGAAAATTTGTTTTTTAAAAAGTTGATGAAGAAAATTTATTTTTTAAAAGTTGACAAAGAAATTACTCCCACCCGGATAGATGTGTATACATCAGGGGACATGACTCTGCATGCATTGTAAGAGTACATCCAACTCTTCACTCAGTTGCAACTTGCAAGAGTATCTCCGACCAAAATAGTTAAAATTGCTAGTTAAGATTATATAAAATTTTGTTGAACATGTAAGAACATGGACTTCAATGGTATTACTTATAATTTTTAGTTATATTCAAAAATATTATTTTATTCTTAATTTTCAGATTTATATGTATATATATAAAAACTTTAAATAATAAAATAAATTTAGTTAATACTTAATTCAATACATGAAAAAATATATAATTGTAATATAATAATTATTACAACTGAAAATATAATAACAAAAAAATATTAAAAAATACATATTTAATAAAAAATTATTAATATATATTGTAAATATATTTATACATATATATTGTTAAAAAAATCAATAAATTTTGTTAATAAAAGAACAATATTTTCACACTTAATATTATATAGATTAAAAATATTATATATAAAATAATAATTTAAATATTTATGTATTAAATATTATATAAATATATGTATGTACTAATGTGTATGTATTAATGTGTAGATTTAGGTATAAATATGTATTAAATCTAACGTGGATAATTTAGTCCGCCTACAGATTTAAGAGATATAGTAAACCATATACAGGATATCTAAATATTTTGCTAACAGGTGACGTGATTGGAGTGTTATTTTTTTAACTAATTTCTATATCTGAGTGCCACATAGGTTTTTTACTTAACAGGAGGTCATAGTTGAAGATGCGTTATTTTATAATTTTTTTCTTCTAAATAAAAAATTAATATATAAAGTTTAATATTAAAATAATAATTATAAATTATTGATGTACACTTTAAATTCAACTTAAAATACGTGTCGGAGATAGAAAAATAATATGTATAAAATTAAATGGGACAAAGGGTGTAGTTGAAAGTAAACACGAGATAGATTGATGTATTTAAAGAATTATGTTTATTTATATACATAATTATACTATTTAAAATACAAATACAAATATATAAATGATAATTGTCCAGGAATCTATTTAATATAAAATGATCAAATCATCCTTTGTGATGGGTCGATCGATGGCTTGACCACGAAGTTGATGTAAGACCTGGGTAAGAATTTTCGCAAGACAGCCAGGTGAAATTGGAACCAAGTGTTAGGTCACACACACTGTACAGGGGGTGAATACAGTGTATAGCACAATCAAATCGAACTCTAATAACTCAAGTAACAGAAAACAAAATTTATTCAAAACAATAAACTCTGTTACAGTATGAAACTGTCCTCTCTCAATGATGAACAAATATCACGAGAGCTGCTAGGGTTACAATGAATAATCTTCTCGATAATGATAACACTTATAGTGTAAACCCTATGTCTGTGTTTATATACTACACAGTTACAAGATAATCGCTAATTGATATGGAATATAATTTTGCTTCCTAAAATATATCAATCAGATATCTTTTCTTCCAAGTATTCCATTCTTCACGGAATTTCTTCTTCATGCATATCTCTTCTTACATTTGTCTAGATCTTCTCTTCCTGTAAATCAGCTGCCTTCCTTATCTGAATATTTCCTTTAAGTCCTGATATTATCTTCTGATAAATATCTCCTGAACCTTAAGTACTGATGACTTAAGTTCTGACTTCAGTATAAGTACTGATTTCAATTAAGTACTGATTTGTCCTGTTTAAGTAAGATCTGAGAAACTAAACATAAATCATATTAGTCATGACATTATCAAATATATCTAACAATCTCCCCCAACTTGTAAATTAACATAATATACAAGTTTAACAGATATTTGATGATGTCAAAAATATTAAGTACAAATGCATGAGAATTTGACTAGATAACTACAACTTACAGTCCTTAAAGCTTTACCAACTTTAACTTCTGATAACAACTTCAGTCTGTATACATATCATAATTTGAGCAGTTGTAGATCTTGACTTGGCTTCACTTTCTGATCTCTCTGATGTTAGGAGTTGTTCTGAGATAATTCTTTAACAAACATCTCTCAGCATATCTGAGTTCATCAATCATCCTCCTTGTAGCATCTTTAAGTTCTGCAGAATCTTCACCAGTTTAAAAGATTACAGCCCTCAGATCATTAATTTTAGCTTTCTTTATATCCTGATCCAGTCTGATCAAATATGCCTGTCAGACTCAAGATTGAATTCCACAGCCTTGTAACCCAGAAAGGTAGTTATAATCTTAGCAGAGTTAGGCTTCATCTCAACAATATCACCCTTGTGATCTCTGTACTTTGGAAGATATATGCTGTCAGACTTAACAGAATAAAGCCTTTTCTGTTTCTGAATTTGACTCTTCAAATAGTTTGCAGCACTTTCTGTTATTTTATCATTCACTTGAAGTAAGAATAATACATGTTCCAATTCTTCAAAATACTTCAGTGGAATGTAATTTTCCCTTATATGATAAACCCTACCATCTGTCATGAAGTACAACGAGATGTGTTCTCTCAAGTAGGTATGGTAAACCATCTGTATAGATTCTAGTTGATTCAATCTTTCAGGAGTTGCTCCAATACCTGGTTCACTTAAGGAAGTTGGATCATTAGTTGTGTTCTGTATTCTTCTTTCATCAGCACTACCCAATCCAGATTTATCTCTTGCTTCCTTTCCAGTAACCACTCTTGCTTCAAAACCACTTGCAGCAATCTTCAAAGGTTGAGTCTGTTTGGCTTTGGTGAATCCTGGTAGGAGTATCTTTGAAGGTTTAACATGAGCAATGTCAGAGGTTTCCTTTGATTTCTCTTCTGATATCAAGTTAACTTGAGCTATGTCAGAGGTTACTTGGTTCTTTAAAATATCAGAACTAACTATATCTTTACTCTGAACAATTTGAGTCATGTCAGAGGCTGTCTTAGAAATTTTTCTTGAATTCAGAGCAAGATCAGCATCTTCAACAGTAATTTCTTCATCCACAGGAGGCACATAAACCTTGATAGGTTCACCAACTTTCTCTTTGCCCTTGGACCTTGGATCTATCTGCAATTGTGATTTAGCCTTGGTTGCTTCAGAATTTGTTCTTTCTTTTATCACAATGCCTTTGGCCTTTGGAAGTTTCTTTTTACCAACAGAAGCTTCAGATTTAGAATTAACTTTTTCTGACTTAAGTCTAGCTTCTTCTTCCATCAGACTTTCCAAGTCCATTCCTGAATTTTCTTTCAGAAATAACTGTCTTGATATTTCTTCATCAAGATCCAAAAGTTCATCAGAACTTATCCTTTTACCAGTAGCAGAAGTAATTCTTTTTCCAGCATCAGAATTTGTCCTGTGACTTGTAATTTCAGCTCTTATTGATGAGAAACTTCTACCTTGACCATGACCTCCACCCATTCCAGAGTTTTCCTGGTCATCTTTTTCATCATCCTTCCCCTTCAGTGTCTTAACAGTTTTGCATTTGGACTAAATTACTTTCTCCCCCTTTTTGGCATCAGCAGGTAAGAGAAGAGAGACAAGCAATTCCACTGAGGCTTGGATTTCATCGAGTTGAGATTGCTGAGAAGCTTGATTTTTCAAAATATCATCAATCTGAGACTCTTGCTTCTCTTGGGTCTTCTCAATGTAAGCAACTCTATCAAAGGTAGGTTGGAAGAATATTTTTTTATCAATTTTCTGAGTCGTTTCTTGCTTGAGCAATTCTTCCTGAATTTTATATAACTCTGCATGAGTTGTTGAATGGAGACCTTGCAGATGTCTAGTACTCAATGCAGTGACTCGAAGCTGTGTCTTGAAATCATCATTAATTAACATTTCATCAGCTTTTGCCAAGTGCTCAGCAAGAATCTTTTCAGATGGAACAAAGGTAACTGAGTTCCATTCCTTAGTCCACTCCTGTTCTCTAGGAGTTTCACTCCAAGGTACTGGTGCTGCTCTTGTAACAAACTTCTTAACTAGTTCAGATTTATGAACAGTTTGTTGAGGTGCATATCCTGAAGGACCAGCTGCATCAACATCTGCATTAATAGCAGCATCACCAGTATCATCAACATTTGAAACATCATAACTGACAGAATCAGCATCTTCTGATAAAACAACAGTATGAGAAGCAATTAAGGCTTCAACATCATCCTCTAAGTGCTGATCTGTTTCCAAGTTCTGATCAACAACCATATCCTGATGCTCACCAATATTCTGATCATCAATATCTAGATGCAGAGAAGGTGTTGTAGACAATTCTGGAGTTTGAGTAGCATCAATAAAAGGTGTTGTTGATGGATTAATTGCTGTTGGAGCTTCTAAGTAGAGAACCTCAGGCACAACCAGGTTGTGAATATCAATTTCAGCACTTGTGCCTGGGTCCACAGGAGATACAGTTTCATGTACAGGAGACACAGATGGTGTGTTTGCCTTATCTGTAGCAGCTTCCTGAGTTGGGGACAATGAAGAGGGAGATGCAGTAGCTTCAACAAATTCTGGTTCTTTTGAGATCAGAGATTCTTGATTTCCTTCCTTAACTGCTGCTTCCTCATCATCTGAAGCTGGCCTTTTAGCTCTCTGTTTCTTGTATCTCTTTGAAGGTGGGGATTCCTTGGGAGGTTCAGCAGAAGTCATTCTTCTAAGCCTTTTGAGAAGCTTAGATCCCCTAATTCCAGAATCCTTCTGAGAAGGGACCTTCTCAGCTTCTTTAACAACAGGTTCTGATGCAGAAACCTGTTCCTCACTGTCTGACTCATCTCTCAGAATAATCCTCCTTCTCTTCTGTGGTGTCTGAGGAACAGTCTTTGTCCTATTGGGCTTGGAAGATGAAGGCTTCACAGTAGGTGCTGAGGATGAAGGTTGAGCTGTCTGTGAAGGTGTGAGATAAGTTTTGAGATATGTTCTGAGAGAGGGTTGAGGTATAGATGTATGTGTGGTATGTTCTGATGGCTGGTGTGGTGTTTGGGATGTGGTGGTAGGTTGAACATCAGGATAAATAGATCTATAGGTTTGAGGATCAGCATTTACAAGGATCTGTTTTACAGACTGAGGAATCTGTAAAGGTCTAACCATCGTTTTCTTAAGGTCAGCATTCACCAAGTCATTAAAAGCCCATTTTACAAGTTTAAAGGGTGGAAATAAGTCAGTGGTAAGTTGAGGTTCATTAGCACAACATAAATTATATATAAGCTGACATAATCTAGCAAAGTAGACAACATTCCTATCCTCTGTCATCCTATCCCCTATAAAACCTAGCACAACACTTGTAAAATCAAAATGAGTTTGGTTAATAATAGCATACCCGATGTGCTGACTCATTATTGGAATGGCATCAAAGTTGGAACACTTATTCCCGAAGGCTTTAGTGATGCAGTCGAAGAAAAAGCTCCATTCCTTTCTGATATGTGCTCGTGTCAACTGTCCAAGCTTAGCCAAACTCTGTTCATACCCCAAATTGGCCATGAGCTGCTGTAGAGCTGGTTCCTCCGGTGTTGAGAAAATGCAGCCTTCTGGTAAATGTAAAGCCTTGCGAACTGTTCCAGGAGTTACCACATGCTCAACATCATTGACTTCAAAAACAATGCTGGGAGTACTAGTTGCACCACCATTATCAAAATGCCCAGTCCGCCAAAATGTCAGAACTTGTTGGCTTGAAAAGACTGAAGGCTGGGTCAATGCATACCTAATTTCACTGTGTGTAAGAAGATCTTGCACAAAATGCAACTCAGATGGAGCTTCATCATGATTTAGGATTGCAGCATAGTTGTTGGGTTGGCTCCATCTATGATCAAATCCTTAGGTGCCATGAGAAAAATTGAGAAGTAAGGTTGCCTGTAAGGTGTTTGATAAAATGTCAAGTAATCCCATTAATTGAGGTAAGTCAGTTTTAATTCAAAATTTAAACTGTTCCCACTTATTTAATCATTTTCACTGCAAAACCAATATTCTGTAAAAATATTCAAGTGTGAGAATGACCAAAAAAATAAATCAAGTAAACAAGTACTGACATTTCAGAATCAGAATTTAATTTAAATCAACAATTAAAATGGTCATCAGAATATGGATATATTAGGATTTAAAAATGCAGTAGAATTGCAAAATATCTCAGAGACAAATTCTTGAAAAAATATAAAATTCCATTAATATATTAAGAGAATACATTCATGAAATTAAAATTTACATCAGAACATTACAAGACTATCTAAAGCTACTAAACCTAACATCAACAGCTTTTGTCCTTGGCTAAGAAGCCGGACAAAGCTGACGATGAAGAAAAATAGGAAGAAGAAAATAAATTAGTTCTTCTTCCGACTCTCTACAAAAAGAATAGCGAGTCGAATGATTCGCTCTTGTTGGCGGAGAGCTTCCAACATTTCTTCTTCTAATCGCTCCAGATGGCGATGGTAGTCCATGTAAAAGAACATGAGGTGTGTGAGAACCTCCCGGGGAACCGAGTCCCAAATCTCATCAGAAATGAATGTTACGTGCCATTCCTGTTGCCAGTCCTCATAGCTCAACTCCATGTTGAAGGTCTCATAGTTTAAAAACATATTGTAGTTAACCATGATTGTGTTGGTATGAAGGAAAAGAGAGTGAGTATGTGAGAAAAGAAATGATGTGTAGGCTGATGTGAGGTGATGGTTTATATAGGCAATAGAATGCCAGGAGACGCGAGGATAATTTAATGCGGACATGTAGAAATAATTCTACCTCGTCTCCCTAGACTGGGAAGAAGAAAAACAGTCATTGGAAGTGTAAAACAGGGTTTAATGCGCACAAGAAATAAGTAAATATTACTATACATTGACGTGTTCCACTAACCCTAATTATATTGACTGTTAATATTCCACCCAAACATATTCTGAATTAAAATAAGACTGTTGCAGATCTTAACCACAAATAAGTCAAGTAAAGAATCAGAATTTAATATCAACACTTAGACTTATAACAGAACTTGACAGTCATCAGAACATGATTTCTTAACTCAAAAGGTGAATGCCTATATTCGTAATTCTTCACACAAATTCTGATGTTGATTTTTTAGAATTTAATCATCAGAACTTTCATTAGAACTTCTCCTCAGAATTTATGCAATTTGACACATAAACGGTTCATCTAAAACAACATTGAACGCCACAGTAATTTTCATCATTCATATGGAGTGTAAGTGTGTGCATTAAGCAAAATATCAGACAAAGAGTAAAGTCTGATTCACTTCAGTACATCTTAGAAATAAGGCATAACTTAGAACTTTATTTAAAATCTGTCATTATTTAGAAGCCTACTTTTGAATGAGTTCATGCATAAGTCCACCTCAACTGTTGTTGTGCTTATATTATGCATCTTTTGAAATTCCATTTTACAGTGGCTTCTCAGTGTAAGTGAGTTACGACTGCTTATCAGAATTTATGCTATTATCAGAGTATTTCTCCAGTAATCATAGAGTGTGAAAAGTCACCAAGAAAAATATTTATTTTTGCTTTTTCTGATGCATATTACTTGATACCAGCAATGCACTTGGGTCGTCTCTTCCACATTTTTACTCTAGATCTCAAAGGAGTACCTGATGTTTATTCCTTGTTTCTTTTCTTTTGATAAGTGAGGTTTATCCGCACTTAGTACATTCAACAGATTTACTAACATCAGAACTTAACAGATGAGAAACATTATTCTAGTTTTTGACTTAGTAATAAGCAGTATTACAGATTTCGGAAATCGGAACTATTCGGTTGAGGTACCGATTTACAATTTATCGGACGATTTTTAAAAAATTGGATGATTAATCGGCGATTTATCGGAAATCGGTCAAATCGGACAAATATTTTTGACCGATTTTTGAGCGATTTATCGGCGATTTTTGAAAAATCGGCCGATTTCTATAACAGAGGTAATAAGATAGACAAAGTAAACTTAACTAAGCTCAATATCAGAATTTGCTTGTGTCAATAGATTTCCACATAAATAATTACTTCTAACATGGGATCTTTAGTATATTAAAGACTACTAGGTCAACATCTAGCATAGTTATCCTCATAGGATTGAATAGTCACATAAACAGTCATATCACTATCAGAGTTTAGAAATTCACATTAGACAACAATCAGTACTTAAACAATTTTCAGAATTTGCTTGTGTCATACTCTTGAGTGAGTATTGTCTTCCTGTTCTTCTTAATCGTATCAGTTCCCTGACATCTTGTTTCCAAAGCATCCCATATCTCCTTTGTGGTCTTGCAGTTTATTACCCTGTTTGACATTACATTATCAATGGCACTATACAGTAAGTGTCGTACCTTAGCATCCTTAGCAATTGATGCGATATCTTCAACAGTGTAGTCACTCTTCTCCTTTGGTACTGACTTTGCTGCTTCACCTGCAACTGCAACAACGAGCTTGGTTGGTTTGTGAGGCCCTTCCTTGATTCTATCAAGATATTCTGGATCTGTAGCTTCCAGAAACATGGTCATCCTCACCTTTCATATGGGATATTCAGATGGTCTCAATATGGGAACTCTAATAGCCTCATATCGGCTATGGAATTGTATCTTTGGAGGTTCTTCAGTTTTGGTGGGCTTAGTTGGAGTTTCTACTTCAGACATGATTGTTTTTAGATCTTAAACTATTTTTGTGTTAACAGATATGCTCTGATACCACTTGTTAGGTCACACACACTGTAGAGGGGGGTGAATACAGTGTATAGCACTATCAAATCGAACTCTAATAACTCAAGTAACAGAAAACAAACTTTATTCAAAATAATAAACTCTGTTACAGTATGGAACTGTCCTCTCTCAATGATGAACAAATATCACGAGAGCTGCTAGGGTTACAATGAATAATCTTCTCGATAATGATAACACTTATAGTGTAAACCCTATGTTTGTGTTTATATACTACACAGTTACAAGATAATCGCTAATTGATATGGAATATAATTCTACTTCCTAAAATATATCAATCAGATATCTTTTCTTCCAAGTATTCCATTCTTCACGGAATTCCTTCTTCATGCATATCTCTTCTTACATTTGTCTAGATCTTCTCTTCCTGTAAATCAACTGCCTTCCTTATCTGAATATTTCCTTTAAGTCCTGATATTATCTTCTGATAAATATCTCCTGAACCTTAAGTACTGATGAATTAAGTTCTGAATTCAGTATAAGTGCTGATTTCAGTTAAGTACTGATTTGTCCTGTTTAAGTAAGATCTGAGAAACTAAACATAAATCATATTAGTCATGAAATTATCAAATATATCTAACACCAAGTGTCACTAGGCGGAGACACGAACTAGTCGACAGGCGGCGACATGGACTAGTCGCCAGGCGGCGATTCTGATTGGGCGCTATGGCAACTCGGGATAAATTTGGTTGGCTGATTTATGTGTGGGCAACAGTGAGCTGGGAGTTTAGCTTGAAGTCCAAAAATGACTAAGGGGCAAGTCAAAAATGTGGGGACATGTGTGGTTAGGGGTGTGCATTCGGTTCTGTTAACCGAAAACCGAACCGAATAACCGAAATAATTTCGGTTCCGTTAACCAAATTGTAAAATTTGGTTCGATTTTCGGTAGTAGAATTCCTGAAATTCGGTTTTTCGGTAATTCAGTTTTTAACCGTGGTTAACCGAAATACCGAATAAATAACCGAAGTTCTATATATTGTACAAAATATTAAAACTTTAATATACAATTATACATATCATTATCACATACATCTCCACACTTCCATCTCTCTGTCTCTCTGTCTCAGCAACTCAGTAATTCAGCATACGAATCATCACTCTAGTTCTCTAAACATCGATTTAATTCATCAAAACAAACCATCTTCATTAATCAAATTTGCAAGTACATCGATTCATTCAATTTTTTCAAGGTAAATTAATTCAATTCGATTTTGGGATATTATAAATTGATAATCTTTTATGATGTTTTTAGTTGAGAACGATGATAGTAATTTAGTGTCAATTCGAGTTTGCATTGGTGATATGTTCTCTTTTACTGTTATCTTTCGATATGGTCAACATCCTTTATGGATTAGCCTTCTTTGAGTTTACAGAGAATAACATTGCAGTAGAGTAGGTGTGTATGTGTGTTGCAATCGCATGAATGAAATGCGTCACACAAATAATGTAGATCATTCTTTACGGTTGATTTGTACTCTAAGTGCTTTGAAATTTCCGATTTTCTGGAATTTTTTATTAAGTTCGGTTTTAAAATCCGATTTCGGTTATAATAGAATTATTTAATTCGATTTCGGTTTAAAACCGAATACAATTCGGTTCGGTTTTCGGTAGTAAGTTTTCCAAAATTTCTGTTTCGGTTAACCGAATAAAAAATTGGTTTCGGTTTCGGTTAACCGAATGCACACCCCTATGTGTGGCATATGTGGGCTTATTTATATATGTGATATATATATATGTGTATATTTGCTGGGATATGCACAAGTGGGTTGTTGAGTAACTACCTTGAAGTTGGGGCTCAAGACTTGGGGGGGAAATTTGAATTTGAAGGCATTTGAATTCTGGAACTGCTTGTAACTGCCAACAGTTGGGGCCGCTGGGGCTGTGTGGGCTGCTGGGGCTGCGATCAGGCTCTAGTATATATAGATAGCCATTTTATAAATGTAATCTAAGTGTTATTCTGTATAAATTCATATTTTATTCTGAACTTTTATTATATGTTAGGCAGTAGGCAAATACTGTAAGCATATCTTGAGGTTGTATTCTTATATTATTGGTCAATAAAAGGTTGATGTTGTGCAAGACATACCTGTATTATAACAAAACTGTTAGAAATATTTGTGATGTTATGTCTAATAATAATTTGTGTTTAGTTTTCAGATCTTAACTAACAGGACAAATCAGGACTTAACTGGAAATCAATACTTATACTGAAGTCAGAACTTAAGATATCAGAACTTAAGTTATTAGAACTTAAGATATCAGAAGATATTTATTAGGAGATAATATGAGGACTTAAGATGACGTTCAGATAAGGAAGACGGCTGATTGAAGGAAAGAAGATTAAAGCAAACACAAGAAGAGATATGCATGGAGAAGAATTCTATGAAGAATTATCTTGTAACTGTGTGTCTATATAAACACAGTATAGGGTTTACACTATAAGTGTTATCTTAACCGAGAATATTATTCATTGTAACCCTAGCAGCTCTCATGATATTTGTTCATCACTGAGAGAGAACGGTTCCATTGTAATATTGTTTCATTAATAAGATTATTATGTGCTTCATACTTGTGTTCTTAATTCGATTTGATTGTACTAGACACTGTATTCAATCCCCTTCTACAGTGTGTGTGACCTAACAAGTGGTATCAGAGCAATCTGTTAACACATATACAGTAAAGATCCAAAACAATCATGTCTGAAGAAGAACAAACTCCAACCAAGCCCACCAAAACTGAAGAAACTCCAAAGACTCAAATCCATAATCAATATGAGACTATTAGGGTTTCCATATTGAAACCTTCTGAGTATCCCATATGGAAAGTGAGGATGACTATGTTTTTGGAGGCTACAGATCCAGAATACCTTGACAGAATTAATGAAGGTCCACATAAGCCAACCAAGCTCTCTGTTATAGTTGATGATCAGCCAGCACATACTGTACCAAAGGAGAAAAGTGAGTATACAGCTGAAGATATCTCATCTATTTCCAAGGATGCAAAGGTAAGACATCTGCTGCATAGTGCCATTGATAATGTCATGTCAAACAGGGTAATTAACTGCAAGACTGCAAAGGAGATATGGGATTCCTTGGAGACAAGATGCCAGGGAACTGATTCAATTAAGAAGAACAGGAGGACTATACTCACTCAAGAGTATGAGCACTTTGACTCAAAACCTGATGAGTCATTAACTGGTTTATATGACAGATTTGTCAAACTCTTGAATGATCTGTCACTGGTGGATAAGGAATATGATCTTGAAGATAATAATCTTAAATTCCTTTTAGCTCTTCCTGAAAGTTGGGATTTAAAGGCAACTACTATACGAGACAACTATGCTCTTGATGAAATTTATGGTATGCTCAAGACTCATGAACTTGAGATGGATCAAAGAAGCAAGAGACATGGGAGAAAGTCAAGAACAGTTGCTCTTAAGGCTGAGGAGGAATCCCCCAAAGTGGTTGTCTCAAAGAAAGGCAAAGGAAAGGCTCTCATCACAAAGTCTGATTCAGATTCATCAAGTTCTGATGATGATGATGATTCAGAAACTGAAAGTCTATCTAAGATGGATGCTGATGAAGAGATGATGAGATTGTGTGCTCTTATGGTGAAGGGCATCACAAAGATAGCCTACAGGAAATTCAGAAAGGGAAAGAAGTTTTCCAGGAAAAGTGGAAGTTCTGATAAGAAGGGATTTATAAAATATGAAGGCAAAGCTGGAAATTCTGACAGAGGAGATTACTCAAATGTTAAATGCTACAATTGTGGTGAGAAAGGCCACATATCTCCTGATTGCAAGAAAGGAAAAAGTGACAAAGGCAAGGCACTTGTCACAAAGAAGAAAAGCTGGACAGACACTTCAGATTCTGAGAATGAGGTGAACTATGCCTTGATGGCAAATGCTGATAGCAGTTCTGAAGCTGCTGAGTTAAAGGGCAACGGGAAAAACATCCTAGTTCTGGACAGTGGATGTTCAGGACATATGACTGGAAACAAAGCCCTGCTATCAGACTTTGTGGAGAAAGCTGGCCCAGGTGTTTTTTATGGAGATGGCAATATGGGAAAAACTCTGGGATATGGCAATATCAATCTTGGGAATGTCATCATTGAAAAAGTAGCTCTAGTCTCAGGACTTAAACACAATCTGCTGAGTGTTAGTCAAATCTGTGACAGAGGTTATCATATGGATTTCTTTGAAGAACACTGTGAAGTTGTAAGCAAATCTACAGGCAAAGTTGTTCTAAAGGGATACAGGCATGGTAACATTTATGAAGCTAAGCTTTCAACAAGTTCTGATGGTTCTACAATCTGTCTGTTAAGCAGAGCATCAATTGAAGAAAGCTGGGATTGGCACAAGAAACTCTCTCATTTAAATTTCAACAATATAAATGAACTAGTCAAGAAAGATCTTGTGAGAGGACTGCCAAAATCAGTATTTGCTCCTGAAGGCCTTTGTGATTCATGTCAAAAGGCTAAACAAAAAAAAATCTTCATTCAAGAACAAGACTGAATCTTCAGTTCTTGAGCCTTATCACCTACTACATGTTGATTTATTTGGTCCAATGAATGTCATGTCTATTGCAAAGAAGAAATATGCTATGGTCATAGTAGATGAGTTTTTACCAGATACACATGGGTGTATTTCTTGCACACAAAAAGTGAAACTGCATCTAACTTGATTGATCATGTCAAACAACTGGATAAGTTGGTCAAAGACTCTGTGAAAATTTTAAGAAGTGATAATGGCACTGAGTTCAAGAATTTGATCCTGGAAGAGTTCTGCAAAGACCATGGAATAAAGCAGGAATTTTCTGCTCCTGGAACTTCACAGCAAAATGGAGTTGTTGAAAGAAAGAATAGAACTCTTATTGAAGCTGCACGAACTATGCTTGATAAAGCAAAGTTACCAACCTACTTTTGGGCTGAAGCTGTGCAGACTGCTTGTTTTACTCAGAATGCAACACTTATCAACAACCGTGGAAAGACACCATATGAGATGGTGAAGAAAAAGAAGCCAAATCTGAAGAACTTTCATTTATTTTGATGCAAGTGTTTTGTTCTTAAGACTCATCCTGAACAATTATCTAAAAGCTGATGAAGGAATTTTTGTTAAATATCCACTTTCCACAAAAGCCTTCAGAGTCTACAATTTAAGAACAAGGGTTTTCATGGAATCTATCAATGTCTCTTTTGATGATAAGAAGATTAATGGACTTGAAGATTTCAATGATCATGATCAGTTGAGATTTGAGAATGAAGTTTTAAATTCTGATTCTGTAAATTCTGATAGTCTAAATCCTGATACTGCAAACTCTGATGGGTTAAACTCTGATGTTATTGAAATTATTGTGGTGACTACTCCAAAGGAAAATGCACCTGTGCAGGGGGAGCATATTGAAGATCCAACCACATCTCAAGAAGCATCAGAACCAAGAACATGCTCTTCAAGTTCTGATTCGTCAAGCTCTGATGGGCCAAGTTCTGATAATTCTGGAAACCCAAATTCTGAAGGATCCAACTCAGAGAGCATAATTTCAAGGGGAGCATCAGAAAATGTTGATGGAGACAACATGGATTATGGGGGAGCATCCAATTCTAGAGATAATCTTCCATCTGCAAGGAAGTGGACTAAAGCACATACACCTGACTTGATTATTGGAGATCCTGAAGCAGGTATTAGAACTAGAACAACAACATCAAATGAATGTCTCTATCATTCTTTTCTTTCTCAGGCTGAACCAAAGAAAGTGGAAGAACCTCTTCAAGATGCTAATTGGGTGCAAGTAATGCAGGAAGAGTTAAATGAATTTGAAAGAAATAAAGTTTGGACCCTAGTGCCAAGACCAAAGGACAGATCAGTTGTTGGTACAAAATGGGTGTTCAGAAACAAAACTGATAGTGATGGCATAATTACAAGGAACAAAGCAAGGCTGGTTGCAAAAGGATACTCTCAACATGAGGGAATTGGTTATGATGAAACATTTGCACCAGTTGCTAGATTGGAAGCCATAAGGATATTTTTGGCTTATGCTGCTCACAAAAAGTTTACATTCTTTCAAATGGATGTAAAAAGTGATTTTCTTAATGAAGAATTGGAAGAAAAAGTATATGTTGAACAACCTCCAGGTTTTGTGGATTTAAAATTTTCTCATCATGTCTACAGACTTGATAAAGTACTTTATGGCCTTAAGCAAGCTCCAAGAGCATGGTATGAGACATTAGCTCAGTTTCTTCTGGAAAGTGGATTTAACAGAGGGACTATTGATAAAACCTTATTCTATCTCAACCATGGAAAGGACTTACTTTTGGTGCAGATATATGTTGATGATATCATTTTTTGTTCTACAAATGACATACTATGTAAAAGGTTTGCCAAGATAATGCAGTCAAGATATCAAATGAGTATGATGGGAGAACTTAGCTATTTTCTGGGCCTTCAAGTCAAGCAGAATGAAGAAGGAACTTTTATTTGTCAATCTAAGTACACCAGAAATTTATTGAAGAAATTTGGAATGCAAGATTATTCCAGTACATCCACTCCTATAGCCACTACAAAAAAATTGGATAAGGATACTGGTACATCAGTAGATATTACTGATTACAGAGGTATGATTGGTTCACTACTCTATCTAACTGCAAGTAGACCTGATATCATGTATGCTACCTGTCTTTGTGCAAGATTTTAAGCAGATCCAAGAGAACCTCACTTAACAGCTGTGAAAAGAATTTTCCAGTACCTTAAGGGTATAGCTGATCTGGGATTGTGGTATCCTAGGGAATCAGACTTTAAGCTAATAGGTTACTCAGATGCAGATTTTGCAGGGTACAAAATTGACAGGAAAAGCACAAGTGGAAGCTACCAATTTCTTGGAGGCAGATTGGTTTCTTGGTTTAGCAAGAAATAAAAGTCAATTTCCACATCAACTACAGAAGCAGAGTACATTGCTGCAGGAAGCTGTTGTGCACATAATCTTTGGATGAAGAATCATTTACTGGATTATGAGTTAGAATTTTCTAAAATCCCTATTTACTGTGATAATCAAAGTGCTATTGCTATGACAGGTAATCCAGTTTAGCACTCTATGACAAAGCACATCAGCATAAGGTACCATTTCATAAGGGAAAATGTGATGGAAGGTACAGTGGAATTGCATTTTGTTCCAACAGATCAACAACTAGCAGATATCTTCACAAAACCACTATGTGAAGCTACTTTTACCAGATTGGTAAATGAACTTGGAATGGTTTCAGGTTCTTTCTCTAAATCTGTTTAGTTTATGTTCTGATACATCAGACTTTATGATTTGTATTTACAGATATTACTTTCTTTATGTAATCTGTGCTTAAATTGAAATTTATCTAAGTGTTGATTGTTGTCTGATGTGAATTTCTAAACTCTGATAGTGATATGAATGTTTCTGTGACTATTCAATCCAATGAGGATAATTATGCAAGATGCTGACCTAGTAGTCCTTAATATACTAAAGATCCCATGTTTAAAGTAATTGTTTATGTGGAAATCTCTTAACACAAGCAAATTCTGATGTTGAGCTTAGTTAGGTTTATTTTGTCTATCTTATTACTAAGTCAAAAACTAGAATGGTGTTTCTTATCTGTTAAGTTCTGCTGTTTGTAAATCTGCTGGGTGTACTAAGTGCTAATAAGCCTCACTTATCAAAAGAAAAAGAAAAGAAAAGAAATAAATATCAGGTACTCCTTTGAGATCTAGAGAAAAATGTATGTGGAAGGGAAGACCCAAGTGCATTATTGGTATTAAGTAATATGCATTAGAAAAGCAAAATAAAATTTTCTTGGTGACTTTTCACATTCTCTGATTATTGGAGAAATATTCTGATAATAGCATAAATTCTGATAAGCAGTCGTGACTCGCTTACACTGAGAAGCCACTGTAAAAAGGAATTTCAAAAGATGCATAAAATGAGCACAAAATAGTTGAGGTGGACTCATGCATAAACTCATTCTGTAGTAGACTTCAGACTAATGACAGATTTTGATCAAAGTTCTTAGTTATGCCTTATTTCTAAGATGTACTAAAGTGAATCAGACTTTACTCTTTGTCTGATATTTAGCTTAATGCACATACTTACACTCCATATGAATGATGAAAATTACTGTGGTGATGAATGTTGTTTTAGATGAACAGTTTAAGTGTTAGTTGCATAATTCTGAGGACAAGTTCTGATGGAAGTTCTGATGATTAAGTTCCGAGGAAACCATATTAGTATTTATGTGAAGAATTACAGAAATAAACTGTTAGATATATTTGATAATGTCATGGCTAATATGTTTTATGTTTAGATTTCAGATCTTATTTGAACAGAACAAATCAGTACTTAACTGATCAGTACTTATACTGGAAGTCAGAACTTAAGGGATATCAGTACTTATGTTATCAGGAGATAGATATCAGAACTTAAGTGCTGAAGGACGATCAGATAAGGACAGTAGCTGATTAAAGTTAAGAAGATCAAGATAAACATAAGAAGAGATATGCATGAAGAAGGAATTCCGTGAAGAATGGAATACTTGGAATAGAAGATATCTGATTGATATATTTTAGGAAGCAGAATTATATTCCATATCAATTAGCGATTATCTTGTAACTGTATAGTATATAAACACAAACATAGGGTTTACACTATAAGTGTTATCATTATCGAGAATATTATTTATTATAACCCTAGCAGCTCTCGTGATATTTTGTTCATCACTGAGAGATAACAGTTCCAGATTGTAACAGAGTTTATTGTTTAAATAAAGTTTGTTTTCTGTTACATAAGTTCTTGAAGTTTGATTTGATTGTAATAAACACTGTATTCACCCCCTCTACAGTGAAAGTGTGACCTAACAAGTGGTATCAGAGCTATCTGTTAACACACATACAGTTAAAGATCCAAACACAATCATGTCTGACACAGAAACTCCAACTAAGCCTACCAAAACTGAGGAATCATCAAAGACATCAACTCAGAGTCGATATGAGACTATCAGAGTTCCCATATTGAGACCATCTGAATATCCCATATGGAAGGTAAGGATGACCATGTTTCTGGAAGCAACAGATCCAGAATACCTTGATAGAATCAAGGAAGGGCCTCACAAACCTACCAAGCTCGCTGTTGTAGTTGCAGGTGAAGCAGCAATGACCGTACCAAAGGAAAAGAATGATTACACTGCTGAAGATATAGCATCTATTGCTAAGGATGCCAAGGTACGTCACTTATTGCATAGTGCCATTGATAATGTAATGTCAAACAGGGTAATCAACTGCAAGACTGCTAAGGAGATATGGGATGCACTGGAGACAAGGTGTCAAGGAACTGAAACAGTTAAGAAGAACAGGAAGACAATACTCACTCAAGAGTATGAACACTTTGACTCTAGGACTAATGAGTCATTGACTGATGTATATGATAGATTTGTCAAACTCTTGAATGACTTGTCATTAGTAAATAAGGAGTATGATCTTGAAGATACAAACCTCAAATTCCTGTTAGCTCTTCCTGAATGTTGGGATTTGAAGGCAACAACAATAAGAGACAACTACAATCTTGATGAAACAACTCTTGATGAAATCTATGGAATGCTCAAGACTCATGAACTTGAGATGGAACAAAGAAGCAAGAGGAAAGGAGGAAAGTCAAGGACAGTTGCTCTCAAGGTTGAAGAGGAATCCCCCAAACCACCTTCCTCAAAGAAAGATAAGGGTAAAGCTCTTATCATAAAATCTGATACTGAGTCATCAAGTTCTGAGAGTGATGATGACTCAGATTCTGAAAGCTTGCCTGAAACTGATGCTGATGAGGAGATGATGAAGCTGTGTGCTCTTATGGTGAAAGGAATCACAAGGATTACATACAGGAAGTTCAGGAAGGGAAAGAAGTTTTCCAGGAAAGGCATAAGTTCTGATAAGAAGAATTTCAGAAGATCTGAAGGAAGAGGAGGAAAGTCTGACAGAGGAGATTACGCTAATGTTAAATGTTATAATTGTGGTGAGAAAGGCCACATATCTCCTGATTGCAAGAAGACCAAGAATGACAAAGGCAAAGCTCTTGTCACAAAGCAGAAAAGCTGGACAGACACCTCAGACTCTGAAAGTGAGGAGAACTATGCATTGATGGCAAATGCTGATAAATCAAGTTCTGAGAGCAGTTCTGAAGCTGCTGAAACAAAGGTACCTCAGACTACTTATGCTTTTCATACTGATGATATTAATGAGTTGAGAAGATATCTTAAAACCATGTTTGTTAGTTATAGAGATCAAACTTTAACATGTGAAAGATTAACTTCTGAAAATCTTGCTTTTAGGAAAAGAAATGATTTCTTAGAAAAAGAGTTAGTCATGTTTCATCAAACTCAGCAGGATAGAGATGATGCTTTTTATGTTAGGGATGAAGTGCTAAAAATGAATGAATCTCTAAAAACTGAGTTAGAAAAGGAGAGAGAGATTATCAGAACTTGGACTAACTCTGGCAAAACAACTCAAAATTTGCTAAGCAGTGGAAACTGGAAAGAGGGCTTAGGCTATGGAGAAAATAAAAAAGGAACTGTAGAAATTAAGCCTGTTGATAAGCAAAAGCCGAAGTTAAAACCTGTTAAGTTTGTAACTGAAAAATCCGAAAATGAGAAATCAGAAGTTAAAAAGGAATTAGCTTCTGACAAACTAAAACAGGAAAAGACAGCTGAAGTTAACATAGGCTTAATGACAAAGAAGCAGCTTAAGCATAAGCTGAAAGATGTTAAGAATACAAACAAGGTAAAATCACCTAGGAAAAACAGGAATGGAAAGGAAGGTGTGAATAAAAGCAATAACTATAAATCTGTTCCTGATGCTCCTAGGAAAGCATGTCATAACTGTGGAAGTTCTAACCATCTGGCTTCTTTTTGCAGGAAGAATAAGAATATTAACTCCTTATCTACAAAGTCAGGAGTTAAGAGTCAGTCTGTTAGATACAAACCACAAAATCCTTGTTTTCATTGTGGTAGTTTATGGCATTCCATTTATACTTGTAAGGAATATCATAGTTTGTACTATGATTATTATCAAATAAAACCTTCTTTAAAGAAAGTTTCTGTTGTTCCTTCTAGTATAAGTTCTGATAAGAAAACTGTTAACATAAAATCTGATGTTAAATCCGCTGCAAATGTTAACAAACCTAAAAAGGCCAAAGGATCCAAGCAAGTCTGGGTCCTTAAAACTAATAATTAGTGGTCTTTTTGATTGCAGGGCAACAGGAAAAATATTTTAGTTCTGGACAGTGGATGTTCAGGACATATGACTGGAAATAAGGCCCTGCTATCAGACTTTGTGGAGAAAGCTGGCCCAAGTGTTTCTTATGGAGATGGCAACATTGGAAAAACTTTGGGATATGGCAATATCAATCTTGGGAATGTCATTATTAAAGATGTAGCTCTGGTCTCAGGACTTAAACACAACTTACTGAGTATAAGTCAAATCTGTGACAGAGGTTATCATGTTGATTTCTTTGCAGAACATTGTGAAATAGTTAGTAAATCTAAAGGAAAAATTGTTCTGAAGGGATTCAGGCGTGGTAACATTTATGAAGCTAAGCTTTCAACAAGTTCTGATGGTTCTGCAATCTGTTTAGTGAGTAGAGCCTCAACTGAAGAAAGCTGGAATTGGCACAAGAAACTCTCTCATTTAAACTTCAACAAGATAAATGAACTGATCAAGAAAGATCTTGTGAGAGGACTGCCAAAATCAGTGTTTGTTCCTGATGGTCTTTGTGACTCATGTCAGAAGGCTAAACAAAGAAAATCTTCGTTCAAGAGCAAGACTGAATCATCAATTCTTGAGCCTTATTATCTACTTCATGTTGATCTATTTGGTCCAGTGAATGTCATGTCTATTGCAAAGAAGAAATATGCGTTGGTCATAGTAGATGAGTTCACCAGATACACATGGGTGTATTTCTTGCACACAAAAAGTGAAACTGCATCTATCCTGATTGATCATGTCAAACATCTGGATAAATTGATCAAAGATTCTGTGAAAATTTTGAGGAGTGATAATGGCACTGAATTCAAGAATTTGATAATGGAAGAGTTCTGCAAAAATCATGGAATAAAGCAGGAATTTTCTGCTCCTGGAACTCCACAGCAAAATGGAGTTGTTGAAAGGAAGAATAGAACTCTAATTGAAGCTGCACGAACAATGCTTGAAGAAGCAAAGCTTCCAACCTATTTCTGGGCTGAAGCTGTGCAGACTGCTTGTTTTACTCAAAATGCAACACTCATTAACAAGCATGGAAAAACACCATATGAGATGGTGAAGAACAAAAAGCCAAATCTCAAATACTTTCATGTATTTGGATGTAAGTGTTTTGTTCTCAAGACTCATCCTGAACAGCTATCCAAGTTTGATCTAAAAGCTGATGAGGGAATCTTTGTAGGATATCCACTTTCTACAAAAGCCTTCAGAGTCTATAATTTGAGAACAAAAGTGGTCATGGAATCTATCAATGTCTCTTTTGATGACAAGAAGATCACTGGACTTGAAGATTGCATTGATCATGATAAGCTGAGATTTGAAAATGAAGATTCATATTCTGATACCTCAAGTCCTGACAGTCTAAGTCCTGATACTGTAAATTATGATGGATTAAACTCTGATGTTATTGAAACTGTGGTGACTACGTCAAAGGAAGATGCACCAATGCAGGGGGAGCATACTCAAGATATTATCACATCTCAAGAAGCATCAGAACATACATCTGGCTCTTCAAATTCTGATTCGTCAAGTTCTGATAAGCCAAGTACTGACAGTGCTGAAAATCTAAATACTGAAGAATCCAACTCAGAGAGCATAGTTTCAGGGGGAGCATCAGAAAATGAAACCGAAGACAGCATGAATCATGGGGGAGCATCCAGTTCTAGAGAAAATCTTCCATCTGCAAGGAAGTGGACAAAATCACATACACCTGATTTAATAATTGGAAATCCTGAGGCAGGTGTCAGAACTAGAACAGGTACTTCGAATGAATGTCTTTACAATTCTTTTCTCTCTCAGTCTGAGCCAAAGAAAGTGGAAGAAGCTCTTCAAGATGCTGATTGGGTGCAAGCAATGCAGGAAGAGTTGAATGAATTTGAAAGAAACAAAGTCTGGACCTTAGTGCCAAGACCCAAGAATAGATCGGTTGTTGGTACAAAGTGGGTATTCAGAAACAAAACTGACAGTGATGGCATAATTGTAAGGAACAAGGCAAGGCTGGTTGCAAAAGGATATTCTCAACAGGAGGGAATTGACTATGATGAAACATTTGCTCCAGTTGCTAGGTTAGAAGCCATAAGGATATTCATGGCTTATGCTGCTCACAAAAAGTTTACTGTCTTTCAAATGGATGTGAAAAGTGCTTTTCTCAATGGAGAATTGGAAGAGGAAGTATATGTTGAACAACCTCCAGGCTTTGTAGATTCCAAACATCCAGATTATGTCTACAGGCTTGATAAAGCACTTTATGGACTTAAGCAAGCTCCTAGAGCATGGTATGAGACTTTAGCTCAGTTTCTTCTGGAAAGTGGATTCAACAGAGGAACTATTGACAAAACATTGTTCTATCTCAACCATGGCAAGGACTTACTTTTGATCCAGATTTATGTTGATGATATTATTTTTGGGTCTCCAAATGACAAACTTTGCAAAAAGTTTGCCAACCTAATGCAGTCAAGATATCAGATGAGTATGATGGGAGAACTTAGTTATTTTCTGGGCCTTCAAGTCAAGCAGAGTGAAGAAGGAACTTTTATTTGTCAATCTAAGTACACCAGAAACTTGCTGAAAAAATTTGGAATGCAAGACTGTTCAAGTGCATCCACTCCCATGGCCACTGCAACAAAACTGGATAAGGATACTGGTAATTCAGTAGATATTACTGATTACAGAGGTATGATTGGCTCACTTCTCTATCTAACTGCTAGTAGACCAGATATCATGTTTGCTACCTGTCTTTGTGCAAGATTTCAAGCAGATCCAAGAGAACCTCACTTAACAGCTGTAAAAAGAATCTTTAAGTATCTTAAAGGAACAGCTGATCTAGGATTATGGTATCCTAGAGAATCAGATTTTAAATTAATAGGTTACTCAGATGCAGATTTTGCAGGTTGCAAAATTGACAGGAAAAGCACAAATGGTAGCTGCCAATTTCTTGGAGGCAGGTTGGTTTCTTGGTATAGCAAGAAACAAAAGTCAATTTCCACATCAACTGCAGAAGCAGAGTATATTGCTGCAGGAAGCTGCTGTGCACAGATTCTCTGGATGAAGAATCAGTTACTAGATTATGGGTTAACGTATTTCAAAATCCCTATTTACTGTGATAATCAAAGTGCTATTGCTATGACAGGTAATCCAGTTCAACACTCTATGACAAAGCACATCAGCATCAGGTACCATTTCATCAGGGAACATGTGGATGAAGGTACAGTGGAATTGCATTTTGTTCCCACAGATCAACAAGTAGCAGATATCTTCACAAAACCACTGTGTGAAGCTACCTTTTCAAAATTGGTAAATGAACTTGGAATGATTTCAGGTTCTTTCTCTAAATCTGCTTAAACTTGTTCTATGTTATCAGACTTTATGATCAGTATTTACAGAATTAATCTCTTTGTATATTCTGTGCATTAATTGATAAATGTCTTTAAGTACTGACTGTTGTCTGATATATGTTTCTAAACTCTGATAAGTGATATGTCTGTTTCAGTAACTATTCAATCCTATGAGGATAACTGTGCTAGATACTGACCTACTAGTCTTCAATAAACAAATGATCCCATGAAAGAAGTAATTATTTCTGTGGAAATCTTATGACACAAGGAAATTCTGATAACTGAGCTTAGTTAAGTTTACTTTGTATATCTTATTACTAAGTCACAAATTAGAATAATGCTACTCATCTGTTTAAGTTCTGATTCTAGTAAAACTGCTGAATGTACTAAGTGCTGATAAACCTCACTTATCAAAAGAAGAAGAACAATAATCAAATAATAATATCAGGTACTCCTTTGAGATCTAGAGTAAAAATATGAAAGGGACGACCCAAGTGCATTGCTGGTATTAAGTAAATATGCATTAGAAAAGCAAAATATTTTCTTGGTGACTTTTCACACTCTATGATTACTGGAGAAATACTCTGATAATAGCATAAATTCTGATAAACAGTCGTGACTCACTTACACTGAGAAGCCTCTGTAAAATAGAATTTCAAAAGATGCATAAAATTAGCACAAAAAAAAAACAGTAGAGGTGAACTCATGCATGAACTCATTTATCAGTAGGTTTCAGGATAATGGCAGCTCTTTAGCAAAATTTTAATTATGACTTATTTCTAAGATGTACTGAAGTAGATCAGACTTTACTCTTTGTCTGTTATTTAGCTTAATGCACACACACATCACTCCATATGAATGATGAAATTTCTGTGGTGGTCTATGTTATTTTAGATCAACAGTCATTGTGTCACTTTTGCACAAATTCTGAGGACAAGTTCTAGTTACACGTTCTGATGATTAAGTTCTGACGTTCATAACTAAGAACTTGTATGAGTATTTACTAAGATAGATATTCCTTGTTCGAGTTAAGACATTATGTTCTGATGACTGTTAAGTTCTGGTATAGGTCTAAGTTCTGATTTTTCAGTCTAAGCCTTTACTTGACTTATCTGTGAATAAAATTTGGTAACAGTCTCAGATTAATTTCGAAATGTTGAAGTGGAAGATTAATAGTCTATGGTTAAAACATAATGGCACTCGTCCTTGAACAGTTCACTCTTGTTACATGTGTACATTCCTTTTCCAATGACTGTTATTCTTTTTCAAAGTCTAGGGAGACGAGGTAGAATTAATTCTACCTGTCTGCATTCAATATCTTTGTGTCTCTTGGCATTCTCATGCCTATATATGCAACCACTTCACATTAGTCTTCTCATCACACTTGTATCACAAATTCAGTCTTGTTTTTCATTTACTATCACAAATGGCTGAATTTGGCTGGTTCTACAATTACGGTGATGAGACTGTGCATGTCTTTTTGAATGGAATTTCAACTCCCTACCCTATCACCAACATCCCTCACAATCTCTGGATTCAATTTCCAGAGGTTATCAAACGTGATCTGGTGGCCGTTCGAAGAGACCTTCACCTTCGTCGTATCCGTCAGCAAGAGCGAATCATTCGACTCGCTATCTTGTTTGTCGAAGATAGGAAGAGGAGGATGACTTAATCTCATCTTCTTCCTGTTCTTTTCATCCTCAGCTTTGTCAGGCTTCTTAGCTAGGACTAAAGCTGTTGACGTTAGGATTAGAAGCTTAGGGAAAATCTTGTATTGATGTAATTTCTATTTCATATATGTATTGACTTGATATATTAATGAAAACTGTTTTTACTTCAAGATTTTGTCTCTGAGTTATTTTATCTGTGTTGTTAAATCCTGCTTGATATTCTGATGACCATTTAAATTTTGTCTTTATTTAAGTTCTGATTCTTTGTCAGCACTTATTCATCGAAATTATCTCGGTCATTTTTAACATGATTCATTTTCAGAATATTAATGTTGCAGTGAAAAACAATTCAATCAGTGCTAACGGTTTCAATTTTGAATTAAACCTGTGTCTCTTGATAACTGAAATGGTTTTTCCTTGAATCAAGGCAACTGGATAAGTAATCATTCCTGTTTTCTCGAGCCCAGTAACTATCCGTTATTACTGCATGTCTGACAGGTGTCCAACGGTAACATTTTTCTTCTAGTATAAGAACAACAGAGAGAAGATTTCTTTAATCTTTTACTTTCTTTATACTTTATCTCTCTTCTTACTTTTACTCTCTTTCTCATTCTTTCTCACGTTGGTTTTTCATACAGACATTATCTCACACACCTAACAGGCATACTTGAATTTCAATATTTTTTCACATGGCACCAAAGGATTTAATCATTGATGGAGCAAAGTTTGTTCCAAACAACTATGCTGCAATTCTTGATCATGCTGAAGCTCCATCTGAATTGCATTTTGTGCAAGATCTTCTTGCACATAGTGAGGTTGGGTACGCCTTAACTCAGCCTGAATTATTTTCAAGTCAACAAGTTCTGCGGTTCTGGAGGACTGGAGTTTATGATGATGGTGGTAAACGAGGAACTCCCAGTATTATCTTCCAAGTGGGTGATTCTTCCTATGTAGTCACTCCTGGTACAGTACGAAGAGCATTACATCTTCCAGAAGATTGTACCTTCTCTATACCAGAGGAATCAGACCTTCGGGGGTTAATGACTGATTTGGGATATGAAAAGAGTCTGACGAAACTTGGACAGTTGAAACGGGCTAATATCAGAAGAGAATGGAGTTTCTTCTTCGATTGCATCACCAAGGCTTTTGGCAACAAGTGTTCAAATTTTGATGCCATCCCAATTCTGAGTCAGCACATTGGGTATGCTATTATCCATCAAACTCATTTTGATTTTGCAACTGGAATAATTGGTTTTATTGGGGATAGGATGACAGAGGATCGAGATGTTGTTTATTTTGCTAGATTCTGTCAACTTATTTATACGTATTGTACTGCTGAACCCCAGTTAGTCAGCACTCAAACCCCACCTTTTAAGGTTGCAAAAAGGTACTTTAACGACCTGATAAATGCTGACACAAAGAAATCAATGGTGAGACAATTACAGATTCCTCAGTCTGTGAAACAGATTCTGGTAAATGCTGATCCTGCTACTTACAAATCTGTTTACTCAAATGTTTAACCAACTCACCATAACCAAAATCCATCAACCTCAGTCCCTACCTCTCATTCTACTCAACCTACCCTCAGAACTTATCTCAAATCCTATCTCTCCACTTCACAGACTGCTCAACCTTCTTCTTCAGCACCTACTGTGAAGCCTACATCCTCTAAGGCAAAGAGAACAAAGACTGTTCCTCAAACATCTCAGAAGAAGAGGAGGATTACTTTGAGAGATGAATCAGATTCTGAGGATCAGATTCCCTCTTCAGAACCTATGATACATGAAGCTGAGAAGGCAACTTTTCAGAAGGATTCTGCAATTGGGGGTTCTAGGCTTCTCAAGAGGCTTAGACGTATGACGGTTCCTGCAACTCCCAAGGAATCCAAATCAACAAGGAAGTACAAGAAACAGAGGGCACAGAGGCCAGTTTCAGATGATGAGGAGGAAGCAGCTAAGGAAGGGGATCAGGAATCTCTGATCTCACAAGACAAGGAATTTGCTCCAGTCACTTCTTCTCCATCAACTCCATCTCAGGAACCTGTATCTGACAAGGCTAATTCACCTTCTATATCTCTTGTTGATCCAGGCACAAGTGCTGAAATTGATATTCAGAACTTGGTTGTGCCTGAAATACTTTTCTTAGAAGCTCCAACAGCAAATAATCCTTCCACAACACCTGTTACTGATGCTGTTCAAGCTCCTGAGTTATCACTAACACCTTCTCTGCATCAAGATGATGATCAGATTTTAGGTGAGCATCAGGATATGGCTGTTGATCAGAACTTAGTATCAGATCAGCAATTAGAGGATGTTGAAGCCTCCATTGCTACTCATACAGTTGTCTTATCAGAAGATACTGATTCTTTAAGTTCTGATGCTGCAAATGTTGGAGATACTGGTGAAGCTGCTACAACTGTAGATGCTGATGAAGCAGGTCCTTCATGACATACTCCTCCTAAGTCTGAACTGCTAAAGGAGTTTGTTATCAGGGATGCACCAGTACCTTGGAGTGAAACTCCTGCAGGTCAGGAGTGGACTAAGGAATGGAACTCAGTTTCATGTGTTCCAAATGCTTTACATCTTGCTGAGCACTTGACTAAAGCTGATGAAATGTTACATTCTGATGATTTTAAAATCCAGCTTAGAGTCACTGCATTGAGTACTAAACATCTACAAGGTCTTCATTCCAACACTCATGCAGAGCTACACAAGATTCAGGAGAACTTTATTAAACAGGAACAAGTTTGGAAACTTGATAAGAAAAAGTTCTTCCAACCTACCATTGACAGGGTTGCTTATATTGAGAAAACTCAAGAGAAGCAACAAGCTCAGATTGATCAAATTCTGACAAATCAAGCTTCTCAGCAATCGCAACTTACTGAAATCCAGACCTCAGTGGAACTACTTATCTCTCTTTTATTACCTGCTGATGCCAAAAAGGGGGAGAAGGTAATTAAGTCCAAATGCAAAACCAACAAGTCACTGCAAGGAAAGGATGATGGAAAAGATGACCAAGGAAACTCTGGAATGGGTGGTGGTCATAGTCAAGGTAGAAGGTTTACATCAAGACAAGCTAGTCACAGAACAAGTTCTGATACTGGGAAAAGAATAAGTTCTGCTGCTGGTAAAAGGATAAGTTCTGATGAACTTCTAGATCTTGATGAGGAAATGTCAAGACAGTTATTTCTTCAAGAAAATCCAGGGATGGACTTGGAAAGTTTAAAGGAAGAAGAAGCCAGACTTAAATCAGAGAAAGTCACATCTAAATCTGAAGCTTCTGGTAAAAAGTTACTTCCAAAACCTAAAGGCATTGTGATCAAAGAAAGGATACATACTGAAGAAACTTTGGCTAGATCACAACCACAGATAGATCCAAGATCCAAGGGTAAAGAAAAGGTTGGTGAACCTATCAAGCCTTATGTACCTCCTGAGGAAGAAGAAATTACTGATGGAAAAGATAATCTTGCTCTGACTTCAAGAAAAGTTCTTAAAACAACCTCTGACATGGCTCAAGTTGTTCAGAGTCAAGAAATTGTAAGTTCTGATATTCAGAAGAAGCAAGTAACCTCTGACAGTGCTCAAGTTAACTTGATATCAGAAAATAAATCTAAAACACTCCTATCAGGATTCACTAAAGCAAAACAGACTCAATCTTTGAAGACTACTTCAAGTGGTTTTGAAGCAAGAGTAGTTACTGGAAAGGAAGCTAGAGATAAAACTGGATTGGGAAGTGCTGATGAAAGAAGAGTACACAACTCTACCGATGATCCAACTTCCTTGAGTGAACCAGGTATTGGAGCAACTCCTGAGAGATTGAATCAACTAGAATCTGTACAGATGGTTTACCATACCTTCTTGAAAGAATACATCATGTTGTATTTCATGACAGATGGTAGGGTTTATCATATAAGACAAAATGCCATTCCATTGAAGTATTTTGAAGAATTGGAGCATGTATTATTCTTACTTCAAGTGGATGACAGAATAACAGAGACTGCTGCAAACTACTTAAAGGAACAGATTCAGAGACAGAAAAGACTTTATTCTGTTAAGTCTGACAGCAGATATGTTCCAAAGTACAGAAATCACAATGGTGATATTGTTGATATGAAGCCTAATACTGCACAGATCAGAACATATCTTGGTATTAAGGGGCTTGAATTCAATCTAGAGTCTAATAAAGCTTATGTCATAAGACTAGATCGGGAGTTGAGAAAAGCAAAGATTAATGATCTCAGAGCTGCAATATTTCAAACTGGTGAAGATACTGCAGAGCTTAAAGATGTCAAACGGAGAATGATTGATGAACTCAGATATGCTGAGAAATGTTTGTTGAAGAATTATCTCAGAACAACTCCTGACATAAGAGAGATCAGAAAATGATGAAGCCAAGTCGAAGATCTACAACTGCTTAAATTCTGATATTTATACAGATTGAAGTTGTTATCAGAAGTTGAATTGGTAAAAACTTTAAGGACTGTAAGTTGTAGTTATCTTGTCTATTTCTCATGCATTTGTACTTAATGTTTTTGACATCATCAAATATCTGTTAAACTTGTATATTTTGTTAATTTACAAGTTGGGGGAGATTGTTAGATATATTTGATAATGCCATGGCTAATATGTTTTATGTTTAGATTTCAGATCTTATTTGAACAGAACAAATCAGTACTTAACTGATCAGTACTTATACTGGAAGTCAGAACTTAAGGGATATCAGTACTTATGTTATCAGGAGATAGATATCAGAACTTAAGTGCTGAAGAAGGAATTCCGTGAAGAATGGAATACTTGGAATAGAAGATATCTGATTGATATATTTTAGGAAGCAGAATTATATTCCATATCAATTAGCGATTATCTTGTAACTGTGTAGTATATAAACACAGACATAGGGTTTACACTATAAGTGTTATCATTATCGAGAATATTATTTATTATAACCCTAGCAGCTCTCGTGATATTTTGTTCATCACTGAGAGATAACAGTTCCAGATTGTAACAGAGTTTATTGTTTAAATAAAGTTTGTTTTCTGTTACATAAGTTCTTGAAGTTTGATTTGATTGTAATAAACACTGTATTCACCCCCTCTACAGTGAAAGTGTGACCTAACATAAACATTCACTTTTTGAGTTAAGAAGCCATATTCTGATGACTTTTAAATTCTGATAATAATCAAGTTCTGATGCTTACGTGGTAGTATTTATTTACTTGATTTATTTTTAAGTCAATACTTGAACGGTTATATTTTATTAGAATATTAGATTACGTGAGATAAAACAGTCATAATCATTTGTTTCGTGGGAACAGTTTTTTTTAAAAAAAACTGAATGTGCATAGTAATCATTACTTATTTCCCGTGCCCATTAACTTTTGTTTTAACTGCTGCATGCCTGACAGGTGTAACGTCTGTTCCACTTCTCCATAACTGTTGTCACGTGGGGTGTCTAAGTAAAAGAGATAAAAGATTTTCAAATCTTTTATTTACATTTCTATTCTATTAACTCTCTCTTTTTCTTATTCTCTCATATTTTCTGACGGTTTACTATACAGACATTTTATCAAACACTTTTCAGGCATTCTAAATTCTCATTCGTTTTCAATGGCACCCAAGGATATGATTTTTGATGGAGCAAAGTTTGTCCCCAACAACTATGCTTCCATTCTCACTAAGAGTGAAGCTCCTTCGGAACTTCATTTTATACAGGATTTCTTAGCTAATAGTGAGATTGGGTATGCTCTGACTCAACCTCAATCTATTTCTGGAAAACAAGTGCTGACATTCTGGAGAACTGGGTTATATGATGATGGGGGTGCTGCTGGTTCTCCAAGCATAATTTTTACATCAGGCGATGTCAAGTATGTGGTTACTAAATCGACTCTTCGTAAAGCTCTCCATTTACCTGAAGACTTTACATTCTCAACAGTGGAGGAGCCTGTTTTACAGCAGCTTATGGCCAATTTGGGCTATGAGCAAAGCTTGGGAAAGGTGGGTCAATTGAAAAGATCACATATCAGAAAGGAATGGAGATATTTCTTTGACTGCATCACCAAGACATTCGCAAATAAATGCTTCAACTTTGATGTTATTCCCATTCTGAGTCAGCAAATCGGGTATGCTCTTATAAATCAAACTTATTTTGATTATGCAAGTGTTGTGCTAGGTTTTATAGGGGATAGGATGACAGAAGATAGGAATGTAGTATATTTTGCTAGATTCTGTCAGCTTATATATAGTTACTGTTGTGCTGAAGAACCCCAACTATTCAGTGACTTAATTTCACCCTTTAAGCTTGCAAAAAGGGCTTTTAATGATCTGTTAAGCTCTGATACTAAGAAGAGAGTTTTGAGACCTTTACAAATCCCTCAATCAGTAAAACAAGTCTTGGTAAATGTTGATCCAGAAACCTATACAATTGTATATCCTGATGTCTAACCCACCAACACACAACAGTCATCAGTACCTACTCCTGTTACTCAACAACCACAAACATCAGATCATGCCAATCAACCATCAACACCTACTGTGAAGCCTTCTTCTTCTAAAGCAAAGATGACAAAGATTATACCTCAAACACAACAGAATAGAAGGAAGATAATTTTAAGAGATGGGTCTGATGATGAGGAGGTACAGGTTCAACAATCAGAACATGTTGCTAAAGTAGCTGAGAAGGTCTCTTCTCAGAAAGTTCAGGAAACTGGGAGTTCTAGGCCACTCAAAAGGCTTAGAAAGATAAATTCTGATGACAAAGCTCCCAAAGTCTCTGCACCCTTGAAGAGATGGAAGAAACAAAGAGCTAACAGGGACACAGTTGAGTCAGATTCAGAGGATGTGGAAGCAGCAGCTAAGGAAGGGGATCAGGAATCTCTGGTCTCAAAGGAGCCAATTGTGATTGAATCCCTTCCTTCTACACAACCAGAATTTGCTGAAGCCACTGAATCTTCACCACCACTGTCACCAATTCAAGCTGAAGATACTGCTCAAGACAGAGTGCCTACACCTCCTGTGTCTCCTATCATTGAAAAAGTACATGCTGAAGATCCAGGTACAAGTTCTGAAATAGATATTCATAACTTGGTTGTGCCTGAGGTTCTGTACTTAGAAGCTCCAACCATTCCTCAACAAATTCCACCAACAACACCAATTTTAGATGCTAATCTCAATGCAGATATTCCAACAACGCGTTTTCTGAATCTAGATGATGAAGAACAGATATTAGGTGAGCATCAAAATTTGGATGTTGATCAGAACTTAGAGGATGGTTTTGAAACCTCCATAGCCTCACACACTATCATTTTATCAGAGGAAACTGATTCTGCAGGCTCTGTAAGTTCTGATGCTGCAAATGTTGATGCTACTGGTGAAGCTGCTATAAATGAAAATGATGATACAACCGGTCCTTCAAGATATGCACCTATACCAACAGTTAATAAAGCTGATTTGATTAAAAAGTTTGTGAGAGGGGATGCACCAGTAACTTGGAGTGAAATTCTAAGAGGAAAGGAATGGATCAAGGAGTGGAACAAAGTTGATTTTGTTCCTACTGAAAAAATTCTTGCTGAGCACCTGGCTAAAGCTGGTGAGATGCTACTGAATGATGACTTCAAAGCACAGCTCAGAGTTACTGCTGTTAGGAATATATGTGCATTAGTTTGATGATATGTTTAACAAAACACTTAAGTAGAAGTTTAGTGTTTACAGCCTCAACGGATAAGACCACTTTGGCTATCCGTTGATGGTGCAGCTTTACTTAGAAATAAGTCTAGTGTTGTAGCACATTTCAGTCTCTGTATTTAAGATATAATTCTTAGAAGTTGAGAGAAAATATAAGTCATGTTGACTACTAGAAGATATGCAAATAGGAAGGCCAATTGTAAATATTTCATGCCTTGTAATTTTGTATAAATGAAGTGGCATCAACGGATGTCTTAAAGACCTTCAACGGATGAGAAACAAAGCTTCAACGGATGTCTCTAAAGCTTCAACGGATAGAGCTTCAACTGCTAACACATCAACGGATAAAGCCATCAACGGATGAAGGCTTCAACGGATGTTCTGTTAAATAACAGTTGATAAGTGGTAGTTGTAACAGCAGACAGAGGCACATGGGTTGATAGAGATAACTGAAATGTGGAAGCCTAATTTCAGGAACATCAGAAAAAGCAGCCGTTCTACTCTAGTACAAAGAGGCAATAGTCAACAAAGTACTTGAGTGATATGGAGAAGAAAACAAGTGGAGAACTTATTTTATTATTGTATTTTTATCTTTGTCTTCACTTGTACACTTAATGATATATAAACCAAGTAGCAGCTAGTAATTAGATAAGAATTTTTTTCCAGTGCTGTTTAGAAAAATCTTGAGAGAAAAATTATCTAGTTTGTACTAGGACGCAGCTGTGATCAACATCTTGAATCACAGATTTTCTGAAATACTATCTCTGGTGGAACAACAAATCCACCAGAAAAGTTTTTAAGGTCTGTTGTGTTCTTTACATTAGTGCTTGAATATATATCTGTCTGTATTAGCTTAAAGCAATTCACACACTTGTTTATCTTGAACACAAAACCTTTAAAACTGCTCAAAACCAGAAAAAGTTTTGAGATTTACATTCAACCCCCCTTCTGTAAATCTCATTGTTAGTTCACTAGGAATAACAATTGGTATCAGAGCAAGCTCTTGCTACACAAAGAGTTTAAAGATCTTGGAAACTAACAAAGATGAGTAAGAAGGATATTGGAGTAAAAATCCCAGTTCTTGACAAAGACAGTTATCACCATTGGAAGGTGAAAATGCACCTTCATCTACTCTCCCAAGATGAAGGTTATGTAAACTGCATTGAGAATGGTCCTCATATTCCCCACAAAGTAGCCACAGTTGCTACGGCCACAATTGCTGTTGGTCAATCCATTCCAAAACCTAGAGCAGAATGGACAATGGAAGACACAGAAGAAGTCCACAAGGATAAGAAGGCTATGAACATTTTGTTTAATGGTCTTGACAAGGATATGTTTGATAATGTGATAAATTGCACAACTGCCAAAGAGGTTTGGGACACAGTTCAACTACTGTGTGAAGGTACAGAACAAGTAAAAGAAAATAAAATACAGCTTCTCATTCAACAGTATGAGTATTTTCATTTTGAAGAAAATGAATCTTTAAATGACACATTCAATAGATTCCTGTTGAATGGACTGAAGCTGTATGGTAGAGTGTACCAGGTGAAGGATTCAAATCTTAAATTTTTAAGATCCTTGCCAAAGGAATGGAAACCCATGACTGTCTCCTTGAGAAACTCTCAAGATTATAAGGACTTCACTCTTGAAAGATTATATGGAATCTTGAAGACTTATGAACTAGAGCTGAAACAAGATGAGGTATTGGAGAAGGGAAGAAAGAAAGGAGGTTCAGTTACCTTGGTAGCTGAAAATGAGAAAGAATGCAGACAAGAAACTGTGAGATCTACATCAAACTCCAAAGATGGCACAAGCAAATCAGAATCAAACAAGGGTAAGGAGCAAGTTGCTGAGAATGAAGACAACTCCAGCCAAGATGACTCTGATGGTATTGATGAGCATCTTGCATTTCTGTCCAGGAGATTTGCAAAGATGAAATTTAGGAAAAACACTAGAGCCACTAAACCTCATAAGAACATGGTGGACAAATCCAAGTTCAAGTGTTTCAATTGTGGTATAAGTGGACACTTTACAAGTGAGTGCAGAAAGCCAACTTCTGAAAAGAAGAAATTTGACCAAGTAGATTACAAAAAGAAATATTTTGATCTGCTCAAGCAAAAGGAGAAGGCTTTCATTACTCAAGAAAAAGACTGGGCAGCTGATGGAGAAGAAGAGGATGAAGATGTGGAATATGTCAACTTGGTTCTCATGGCTGATTCTGAGGAAAATGAAGTTAGTTCATCAAGCAACCAGGTAATCACTACTGATTTAACACAGCTTACTAAAGAAGAGTGCAATGATGCTTTTAATGACATGTCTACTGAATTGTATCATTTGCGTGTGTCTCTTAAATCTCTTGCTAAAGAAAATAGTAGGATTAAAGAGAACAATCTGTTTTTAAGTAATAGAAATGCTGTGTTAGAAGATAAGTTGATTGACCTAGAGAAAACTAAGCTACATTGTATATCTGTTGAAAATGAACTAGCTGAATCTATTAAGAAAGTAGAAATACTTTCCAATCAATTAGAGAGAGAGCAAGAGGTGATTAAAGCCTGTAAGACATCTAGGGATGTTAGTGCTCAAATTTCCAAGGTCCAAGGAATTGAATCATTCTGTGAGACTGCCTGGGATAAAAACAAAAAGAAACTGGAATTGTCATAAGGAATAAAGCCAGATTGGTTGCTAAAGGCTATTCTCAACAAGAGGGAATAGATTTTGATGAAACATATGCTCCTGTTGCAAGACTTGAAGCCATCAGAATTTTTCTAGCCTATGCAGCCCATGCCAATTTCAAAGTCTATCAAATGGATGTCAAGAGTGCATTTCTAAATGGGAAATTAGAGGAAGAAGTCTATGTAAGTCAACCTCCAGGGTTTGAAGATCCAAATTTTCCAGACTATGTGTATTATCTGTTGAAAGCACTCTATGGACTGAAGCAAGCACCTAGAGCCTGGTATGAAACCCTATCAAAATTCCTTTTGGAGAATCACTTCACTAGAGGTACTGTTGATAAAACTCTCTTTTTTAGGAATGTTAATGACTCTAGTATACTTGTTCAAATTTATGTAGATGACATAATATTTGGTTCTAAAGATAATAAACTTTGCAAAAAGTTTGCTAAGCTAATGCAAAGTAATTATGAAATGAGCCTGATGGGAGAACTAACCTATTTTCTTGGTTTACAAGTTAAACAAGTTAGTGATGGAATTTTCATTAGTCAAACTAAATATATTCATGATCTTTTAAAGAAGTTTGACTTAATGGAATGTTCATCTGCAAAAACTCCCATGGCCACTGTCACCAAACTTGAATTAAATAAGACTGAAAGGTCTGTGGACATTACAAGTTATAGAGGTATGGTTGGTTCACTTTTATATTTAACTGCTAGCAGACCAGATATAATATTTGCTACATGTCTGTGTGCTAGATTTCAAGCTGATCCTAGGGAGTCTCACTTAATTGCTATCAAGAGGATTTTCAGATATCTCAAGGGTACACCAAATTTAGGTATTTGGTATCCTAGAGAATCTGGCTTTGATCTAATTGGTTATTCAGATGCAGACTATGCAGGTTGCAAAATAGACAGGAAAAGTACAACAGGCTCCTGCCAATTCCTGGGAAATAAGCTTGTATCATGGTTTAGCAAAAAGCAAAATTCAGTCTCTACTTCTACAGCTGAGGCTGAATACATTGCTGCTGGAAGTTGCTGCTCTCAAGTGTTATGGATGAGGAATCAACTCCTTGATTATGGACTTCATGTTGACAAAATTCCTATCTTTTGTGACAACATAAATGCCATAGCCATAACAGAGAATCCTGTGCAGCACTCAAGGACCAAGCACATTGATATCAAGTACCACTTCATCAGGGAGCATGTCATGAATGGTACAGTGGAACTACATTTTGTTCCAAGTGAACAACAAATTGCAGACATATTTACCAAGCCACTTGATGAATCAACATTCACAAGATTGGTAAGTGAGCTAGGTATGCTTAATTACTCATAAAATTTATGTCCTTATTGCAATTTGAATTGAAGCCTGAAATGTATTAGTTGCTAGAACAAATTTGACTTCTTAACAAAGATTATTCCATCAACGGATATTTCCTATCCGTTGAAAGTCAAAATTGTTCTGTCAACGGATGTTCATTATCCGTTGAAAGACATATACATTTCTGGAATTTTTATCCGTCAACGGATAAAACTGAAGTACCTTTCAACGGATGACAGTTTACTTTATCCGTTGAAATGTCACATCAGTCGATTCAGGTGTTTCACAGCCGTTGATTCTATTTTCTTAACCGTTGATACTCATACATACAGCTGTATGTATTTGTTTTAAAGGTAGTTTTTAGAATACTTACAGTTTATTCTTAAAATGGCTGAAATTCACTAACATATATTTATTGTTTAATCTTTTATTTATACTTTTTAATTTGAGAAAGTATATAAGCCCTTCTGATTTTTCATTTTTACTTTATGCTTTCTTGAAATTTCAAAGCTTTTACCATTTTCTCTCTGCAAATCCTTCAAGTTATTCTCTGCAACTTCTACTTACAACAATGGCACCTGTAGTAAAAATTATGTCTCAATCTGGGTTCATCTATGAGAAGAACAATTTCATAGCTTTGGTAGCAAAGAATGAAGCCCACTCAGATTATCACAAAATGATGGACTTCATCAAAAACTGTAAACTTAGCTATGCAATGCTGGAAGCCCCAACGATTTACTGTGAAGTAGTTGAGGAGATTTGGACAACTGCTGAGTTCAACTCCATAGATATGACCATCTCTTTCACTCTCAAAGGTAAAAATCACTGTATTAACTGTGATGATTTACTAGCATGTTTTAAATTGCCTGAGAACAATGCCATGACACCACACACTGATAATGATGTATCCAGCATGTTAGATTCCATAGGTTATTCTCTTAACTCTGCTAGTTTAGGGAGTATTAAAAGAAAAGGCCTTAGGAAAGAATGGAGTTTTCTTGGGGATGCCTTTATCAAGGTTTTCTCTGGGAAAATTAGTAATTTTGATGCCATAACTTCATATCTTGTTAATAAGCTCTATATGCTTGTTTCTGATAGGTATTTTAACTTTAGCAATTATATTATGCTAGAATTGGGTACTAGATTAGGTAACAAAGCTAATAGACCTAATAACATCTATTATGCTAGATTCTTTATGTTATTGGCTAACCATGTTGCTGAAGGTTTGGTCATAACCAATGAGAATAATAAACTCAAGTGCTGGGCACAAGAGAAAAGAGTTCTTGCAGATTTATTGAGAATGGATCTCAACAGCAGTGTACCATTGGTATATTTACCAATCATGGATGCACCTCAGGTAAATGAGGTAATTGTTTCTACAACTCCTACTTCTTCCAACCCCTCTATGTCTTTATCTTCTAGTGTGCCCATGGAATCTGTGAAAATGCCCCAACAGATTCCTACCAAGGTCACCAAAACTAAAATTTCAAAATCAAAGACAAAGAAAACCACCTCTGTTGTTTCTTAAAAGACAACAGTTGTAACACCTACCCTTAACCCTGAGGGGAGTGAACAGGGTGTGAGTGGTGAGGGGAGGGGTGAACATCAAAGAAACCACCAGGATAAGGAAGGAGAGATAAGTGCTTCCCAAGCTAGCCAAGCCACAGTTTCTCAAAAAGCTGTAGTGGTTGAAAAGGTCTCTAGCATATCCCTAGCTGCATCCTCCCAAAAGGATGTAACTATTGAAAATAGTTCCCAACCAGGAACACAGAACAAACGAGGGAGGGACACTGAAGCCAAACACTCGCCAACAAAAGCTTTTATTAGAAGAAAGAGGGCTAGAACCCAATCTTCTACACAGGGGCACACACTGCACAGATACATCCATCTGTATTTATGCCTTCTCAAACTCAGTTTGATGTGGCTCCAACAAATGTGGAGTCACAGCCCCATTCTCTCACAATTCACACACATCAATCACCACACACTTCATCACCATCTCTGGATGTGGATATGTTATTCCCATCAATTCCTGATTCTCCCTCTTTACAACTCAGGGAGGAGCCCCACTCAAATACAGGTGATCATCATCTTTTAGATGATTTGTTGGATCACCCGCAAATTCTTTCAGATGTAATTGAAGGATCTGTGTCACCAAAACTCAAATCAATCCACACAGATTCAACAGTTATATCACTTTCAATTTCTACTTCTTTTCCTTCTTCAACGGATATCACTCATCCGTTGACAAGTGGTTGTTCTTCAACGGATAAGCTTAACAGCAGTTATCCGTTGATACCATCAGTGTTACCTTCAACGGCTATTCCATATCCGTTGATAGTCTCTACACACTCAACTGAAACAATTCCAAGTGTAGAAGACATGATTACTGTACAATGACTTTTAGGACTGAGGGAAGGGAGTGACAATTTGAGTGAAAGGCTGGGTTGCTCCCAGGCAAAAGGAGAGATTGAGAGCTCAAATAAGCATGCTATTTCTTCCAGCATGGCAAAAGTAAGTGAGAGGAGTACCACCTTAGTAGGTGAAGGTGAGGGTGTGAGGAGTGTGAGCCAGGGGGAGCCCCTGATGCAAGAATATAGAGAAAAAGAGAGAAAGGCAGGTACAGCAGATATAAGGGTGGATCCAGCCATTGCTAGTGAGTCAATGATTGTGGATGATGCTGAAAAGGAAAGACAATTTCAGCAACATTACAAAGCTGTAATTGATAACATTTCCTTGGATGCTGACACTTTTACTCATCCTGTGTCAGCCTATCAGTTGTTGGCTGCTCAGGGCAATGAGGAGGCAGAAAAGACACTACATCTAGTACATACAACAGAATCTCTTCAAAGGGATAAAGCTGCTATTAACAAGATGCCTTCTACAGCTGGTGAGTCATCTGAGGAATTTGGAGTAAATTCTGATGATGATGACTCTGTTTCTTTTGATGGAAGCATGAACTTAGGGGGAGATGAAGGCCCTAGTTCTATTCCAAATTTACCTGAATGGGCCTTGACAAAGGAGTCTACATCAGGACAATTCAATGTCTCCTTAGTCAAACAAATCAGTACTATCCAACAGGCCATTCAGAAAACTTCACATGCTGGTACCAAGGCAATCCTTACAGCTCACCTGGACTCACTGCATCTCATGAAGTTGCAGTAAGTAAGACAGAATCTGAGTGTGGATGAACTCAAGAAGGATATTGCTGACTTGAAATCCTACAATTCTGAAAAATTGGATTCAGTCATGCCCTATGGTACAATGAAGGACTTATTGTTGAGATTGAAAAAGGATTCAAATACTGAAAAGAGGCTGGCTAAGTTAGAAGACAGAGTCCAAGTTATTGAAAATTCTGTGGCCAGCATTCTTCACAACCAACAATCTCAAACAAGTCTACTTATGCAGCTGGCAAAGGCACAAGGCTTGACCCCTCTCCTTGATGATAACAAAAAGGGGGAGAGAAAAAAGGGAAGGGGAAGAAGAGCCATCTACAAAAATCTAGATATCTAAAGTGCTAGTTCCTGCCATCACTACTTCTCCAATTATGCAAATCAAAGGAAAGCCTGATGGAATTGACCTAATCCAGCTAGCAGCAGCTGAAATTCAAGTGAAAGAGCAAAGGAGGAGAATTGATGAAAGGGTGCAACAAGTGTTTGGCTCAACACAAGATAAATCAATATCTGTGAAACATAGCACAAAGGTTGAACCAATCATTATGGAGCACAAGCCAGAAAGGAGGAATAAGGTTGGAGAGACTTCTTTCAAGAATCTAAAACCTATGGTTCTCAAGCCCAACACTAGATCCAGCAAGGACTCCACAAAGAACCCCCTAGACTTTGCTCAGATGAAAGAAGTGGACTTTCCTCTTCCAAAGCCTCATGAAGACAAAGTTTTGGGTGCTAACATCATAAAGTACAAGGAGACCAAGGACATAGTTGAAAGAATGAAAATGGCCATTATCTTTAGAGAGGGAAAGAGTATCTGTGTGATGCAAGGACATCCCAAATTTCCAAAGGCCAAGAGGGAAGAAACCAAAAGGTTGAAGAAAGAAGCTGAAAAATCAAGGCTGACAAGAGAGCACAAGCAAAGCTTGAACAACAGCTAAAGTCAAGTCAAGTTGAAGGAGAGAAAGGAATTGAAGTCAGGGGTGAAGACAAGATTGCAAACCTAGATGAGGTTTTTGGGAGTATATTTGGTGAGAGTATGGAGGAAAGAGAGGAATGACAGAAGGGAAACAGAAGAAAGGCCAAGGCACATAGAAGGAGTGAAGATAACACTGAAGAAACTAAATCAATATCTAAACCACTACCTTCCATACCTGAACCTTGTGTTGCTGATCCCACTATAAACATCCATGGTGAACTAATCATCCCAAAAGAGGAACCTATTGATTGGGACACCATCAAATTGCCTACCTTTTTAACCACTCTTCCACTACCAAAGAAACAGAAAAGAAAATCCAAATCAACACCTCCCCTAACCTCTAAGAAATTCACTCAAAAACAAAAACCTAAGCCTAAGCCACCCATTTCTAAAGATGATTATGTTCACATCTGTGACATAAAAGAAATTTCAGACTTGACATAAAGGAATATATGTGCATTAGTTTGATGATATGTTTAACAAAACACTTAAGTAGAAGTTTAGTGTTTGCAGCCTCAACGGATAAGACCACTTTGGCTATCCGTTGATGGTGCAGCTTTACTTAGAAATAAGTCTAGTGTTGTAGCACATTTCAGTCTCTGTATTTAAGATATAATTCTTAGAAGTTGAGAGAAAATATAAGTCATGTTGACTACTAGAAGATATGTAAATAGGAAGGCCAATTGTAAATATTTCATGCCTTGTAATTTTGTATAAATGAAGTGGTATCAACGGATGTCTTAAAGACCTTCAACGGATGAGAAACAAAGCTTCAACGGATGTCTCTAAAGCTTCAACGGATAGAGCTTCAACTGCTAACACATCAACGGATAAAGCCATCAACGGATGAAGGCTTCAACGGATGTTCTGTTAAATAGCAGTTGATAAGTGGTAGTTGTAACAGCAGACAGAGGCACATGGGTTGACAGAGATAACTGAAATGTGGAAGCCTAATTTCAGGAACATCAGAAAAAGCAGCCGTTCTACTCTAGTACAAAGAGACAATAGTCAACAAAGTACTTGAGTGATATGGAGAATAAAACAAGTGGAGAACTTATTTTATTATTGTATTTTTATCTTTGTCTTCACTTGTACACTTGGTGATATATAAACCAAGTAGCAGCTAGTAATTAGATAAGAATTTTTTTCCAGTGCTGTTTAGAAAAATCTTGAGAGAAAAATTATCTAGTTTGTACTAGGACGCAGCTGTGATCAACATCTTGAATCACAGATTTTCTGAAATACCATCTCTGGTGGAACAACAAATCCACCAGAATAGTTTTTAAGGTCTGTTGTGTTCTTTACATTAGTGCTTGAATATATATCTGTCTGTATTAGCTTAAAGCAATTCACACACTTGTTTATCTTGAACACAAAACCTTTAAAACTGCTCAAAACCAGAAAAAGTTTTGAGATTTACATTCAACCCCCCCTTCTGTAAATCTCATTGTTAGTTCACTAGGAATAACAACTGCATTGAGTACAAGGCACTTTCAAGGTCAACACTCAATAACTCAAGCCAAGGTGAACAAAATTCAAGAAACTCTGATTCAGCAAGACATGAATGCCAAATTGGAAAAGGACAGGTTTTTTAAACTAGCCTTTGACCGCATTGGGTATATTGAGAAAGCTCAGGAGAAACAGCAAGCTCAGATTGCTGAAGTACTGAAGAATCAATCTTCTCAACAAGTTCAACTAAATGAAATCCAATCTTCAATGGAATTGCTTCTCTCTCTCCTATTACCTGATGATGCCAAAAAGGGGGAGAAAGTGATTAAGTCCAAATGCAAATCTGATTTAGCACTGAAGAAAAAGGATGATGGAAATGATGACCAGGGAAACTCTGAAAGGGGTAAAGATCATGGTCAAGGCAAAGGCTCTTCATTCAGGAAAACAGGAACTTCAGGAACTTCTACATAGAAATCAAGTTCTGATACTGATAGAATAATAAGTTCTGATAAGCATGTTCTGACTAAGCCTGATGTTCTGATACAGGGTGAAAGTCAAAAATCACAGAAGTTTATGCAGACACTGAAGCTTAAGGGGAAGGAAACATCAGTCTACTATCAAGACCCCAAGTTATAGAAGCTGGATGAAGAAATTTCAAAAAGACTATTTCTCAAAGACAATCCAGGAATAGACTTTGAAAGTCTGAAGAAAGAAGAAGCTAGACTTAAGCAGAAAATGACAAATTCAAGTCTAAAGCTTCTATTACTGCAAAGAAATCACCTAAGCCTAAGGGCATTGTGATTAAAGAGAAGACAAACTCTGAGGCAATCAAATCTGAATCCAAATCCAAATCACAGGTGGAAGTTGATCCTAGATCCAAGGGCAAAGCTAAAGTTGATGAACCTGTAAAGGTATATATGTCAATCATGGATCTGGAAGCAAAATCTGATGAAGATACTAGTCTGATTTTGAAGAAGAAGAATATTCAAACAACCTCTGACAGAGCTCATGTTGTTCAAGATCAGGACTTAGTAAATTCTGATATAACAATGAAGCAAGCAACCTCTGACAGAGCTCAAGTTGGCTTGATATCAGAAGATAAAGAAAAGGAAACCTCTGACATTGCTCATGTTAGACCTTCAAAAATTCTACTACCTGGGTTTACTAAAGCTTAACAATCTACACAACTTTTGAAGACTACATCAACTGGTTTTGAAGCAAGAGTTAGAGGAAAGAAAGCTAGAGACAAATCAGGATTGGGTAGTTCTAAAGAAAAGAGAGTAAATAATACTACCTCTGATCCGAATTCCTTAAGTGAACCAGGATTAGGAACAACTCCTGAAAGATTGAATCAACTGGAGTCTGTACAAATGGTTTACCAATCCGTACTGAAAGAAGATATCATGCTATATTTCATGACAGATGGAAGGGTATTCCAGATTAAAAAGAATGCTATTCGTTTGAAGTATTTTGAAGAATTGCAATATGTGCTATTTCTACTTTAAGTAAAAAACAGGTCAACAGATGGTGCTGCCAGTTACTTAAAAGCTGATATTCAAAGATAAAAGAAACTTTACTCTGTAAAGTCTGACATACCATACTATCCTAAGTACAGAGCTCACAATGGTGATATAGTTGAGATGAAGCCTAATACCGCCAAAATTATCACTACATTTCTTGGTATTAAAGGTCTTGAATTCAATTTAGAGTCTAATAAAGCCTATGTCATCAGACTAGATTAGAATATAAGGAAAGCAAAAATAAATGATCTCAAGGCTGCTATCTTTCAAACTGGTGAAGATACAGTTGAACTTAAAGATGCAAAAAGGAGGATGAAGAATGAACTTGAATATGCTGAGAGAAGTCTGTTAAGGAACTATCTCAGAACAACTCCTGACATTAGAGAGATTACACACTGAAGCCAAGTCAAGAACTACAACTGTTAAATTCTGAAGGTTATACAGGTTAAAGCTGATATCAAACTTTAAGGATGGTAAAAGCTATAATGACTGTGAGTTGTAGTTACTTAGTCAAATTCTCATATGCATTTGTACTTAATGTTTTTGACATCATCAAATATCGACTGAACTTGTATATTATGCTAATTTACAAGTTGGGGGAGATTGTTAGATATATTTGTGATGTCATGTCTTATAATGATTTGTGTTTAGTTTTCAGATCTTAACTAACAGGACAAATCAGGACTTAACTGGAAATCAGTACTTATACTGAAGTCAGAACTTAAGATATCAGAACTTAAGTTATCAGAACTTAAGATATCAGAAGATATTTATCAGAAGATAATATCAGGACTTAAGAAGACGTTCAGATAAGGAATACGGCTAATTGAAGGAAAGAAGATTAAAGTAAACACAAGAAGAGATATTCATAGAGAAGAATTTTATGAAGAATAGAATACTTGGAAGAAAAGATAACTAGTTGATATATTTTAGGATGCAGACTTATGTTCGATATCAATTAGAAGTTTATCTTGTAACTGTGTGTCTATAAAAATACAACATAGGGTTTACACTATAAGTGTTATCTTAATCGAGAATATTATTCATTATAACCCTAGCAGCTCTCGTGATATTTGTTCATCACTGAGAGAGAACGGTTCCATTATAATATTGTTTCATTAATAAGATTATTCAGTGTTTTCTACTTGTGTTCTTAATTCGATTTGATTGTACTAGACACTGTATTCAACCCCCTTCTACAGTGTGTGTGACCTAACAAAAACCAAGTCAAATTGACAGCCCTAAGAATTAGTTGTGTGATAATGTTGTGTACTAGATGATTTCATGAACAAAATACCTTGGTAGATTTTACTTAGTGAAAATGTAGCACTCGACGGATAAGGATTATAGTCCCGGCGGATAACTCATTTTAGTCTCGACGGATGATGACTTATTATCCATCGAGTGAGTAGCTTATGTAACAATAAGTCTGTAGCACATTTCTGCATACACATTGTTTAGAATCTGTAGTAGTACTTAACTCATGTTGGCTTTAACTAGATATGCAGAATATGTTGATTAATTGTACATAGATGATGTCTTGTAATTCTGCATAAATGAAATGGAGTCAAGTGCCTGATTGCTACCCGACGGATAAACAACAATGAATTCGACGGATGATCAACAACCCGACGGATGATCAATAACTCGACGGATGATCATAAACCCGACGGATAAAGAATTCAAATATCTGTTGACAGTGACAACACAGTCATATGCGTCGAGTGTATGCAAATGGAATGTGGTAGCCTATTCAACTGGGTTTTCGAGAACAAAGAAGCATTTCCATTTCCATGCTATTATGAAGATATTCAAAGATGCTGGAATAGAGTAATGAAGTAGCATTGTATTAGACTTGATAGTTTTTATTTTATTATCCTGTCTTATTACTTTGTAATCTTGGTGATATATAAACCAAGAAGCAGCAATAGAATAACAACTAACTAACTAAGAAACTAAGCAACCAAGAGAGAAACATATGTAAGCTGTATTCTTAGCATTTCTCTCATTCTTAGTTGTTATCATTTTGTAAGCAGCTGTGAGCTTTTTGCACACAGAGTTCTCTCGATATATATTATATATCTCTGGTAGAATCATTCAAATTCACCAGAAAGTTTTTAAAGACTCTTTTTTTAATTACTTGTGTTTTGATTCATTTGAAATAACTATTCCGCATTCAGCTAATCAATTCACACTTATATATATATATATTTGAGTTAGAACATTTTTATTCAAGAAAAAGTTTCAAGAATTCCATTCAACCCCCCTTCTGTAATTCTTGTTATATTGTTAAGGGACTAACAATTGGTATCAGAGCAAGCTCTTGAAGAACAAAGAGTTTAAAGATCAAAACAATACAGCAAGATGAACAAGAAAGATGGTGGAGTCAAGATTCCTTTCCTGGATAAATATAATTACCATCATTGGAAGGTAAAGATGCATCTTCATTTGCTTTCTCAAGATGAGGCCTATGTGGACTGCATAGAAAGAGGCCCTCATGTTCCAATGAGAGCTGCAACTGGAAATGAGCCATATGTCCCCAAGCCAAGGCATGAATGGTTTGATCCTGATATTGAACAAGTCAGGAAGGATAAAAAGGCCATGAATATCATGTTTAATGGAGTTGATGGTGATATGTTTGACAACATTATCAACTGCAAAACTGCCAAGAATGTTTGGGATACAATACAGATCATCTGTGTTGGCACTGAGCAAGTTAGAGAAAACAAGATGCAGCTACTGATTCAGCAATATGAGCATTTTCATAACGAAGAAAGTGAGTCTCTCAATGACATTTTTAGTAGGTTTCAAAAACTTCTAAATGCTCTAAAGTTGCATGGAAGGGTCTATCAGACAAAAGACTACAATCTAAAATTCCTTAGATCTTTTCCAAAGGAATGGAAACCAATGACAGTCTCATTAAGAAACTCTCAAGATTGTAAGGAGTTTACTTTGGAGAGACTGTATGGCATCCTGAAAACTTATGAGCTTGAAATAGAGCAAGATGAGAGGATGGAGAGAGGAAAGAAGAAAGGAGGGTCCATTGCACTAGTTGCTGAGTTAGAGAAAGAGAAGAAGATGAAGATGGAAGCTTTGAGTCAACTTCAAGGGTCTGTGAAAGCAAGAGCAAGGGGCTTGCAGTAAATATTCTTTGAGCCAAGATGACATGGAAGACATTGATGAACACTTAGCATTTCTTTCCAGAAGATTTGCTAAGCTCAAGTTCAAAAAGAACTTTGGAGCAGCCAAGCCAAATAGAAACATGGTGGATGATAAATCGAAATTCAAATGTTTCAAAGTCAGATTCCAGCAAGAAAAAGTTTGAGCCTGTGGATTATAAGCAAAAATACTTTGAGTTGCTCAAAAAAAAGGAAAGGGCTTTTATTACACAAGAAAATGACTGGGCAACAAATGGTCTGGATGAAGATGAAGATGTCAGCTATGTCAATCTAGCCCTAATGGCCAAGTCTGATGAAACAAAACCAAGTTCTTCAAGTAATCAGGTAACTCCTACAAACCTTGCACATTTATCTAAAGCTGAGTGTAATGATGCTATACATGACATGCCTACAGAGTTATATCATTTGCATGTTACACTTAAGTCTCTTACTAAAGAAAATTCTAAAATCAAAGAAAACAATTTGTTTTTAAGTGAGAGAAATAATATGCTAGAGTCTCAGTTCATTGATTTTGAAAAATTAAGAATTGAGTGTAAGATTGCTAAGGAAGAATTAACTGAGTCCTTGAAGAAAGAAGAAATTTTGAAGAAGCAGCTCGAGCGTGAACATGAGGTGATTAAGGCATGGAAAATATCTAGAGATGTCCATGTTCAAATTACCAAAGTTCAAGGAATCGAGTCCTTCTGTGGTGCAGCCTGGAAAAAGAACAAGTAGAAACTAGAACCAAATTTGGTGGATAGAGTGCTGACAGATGTAGACTCGATGGATGATGAGGATCATCCGTCGGATAACAAAAAGGGTTATCCGTTGACTGATGAAAATCCTCATCCGTCGGCTGTAAGCAAGCCTATCAGTAAAGCCAAACTTGTTAAGCTGAATGAAAAGTATGGATCTGTTTCCAAGAACTTTGTTTCAGGAGAATCGAGTCAAGTTAAGAAAGGGAAAAAGGCTAATATTGGTCACATGACTGTCAAACAGTTAAGTGATAGACTTGAAAAGATTGAGGTGAAAACATAGGCTAAAAAGAAAAATAATAGAAATGATAAAGTAGGGATTAACAAACACAACAACTACACAACTGATAAATATGCTCCTTGGAAAAATCTGTGTCAAGTATGGTAGTGTAAATCATTTGTCTGTAAATTGCAAATCTGCCATGCCTATTTCCATATATGTGCCACCTCACTTTCCTAACATGAATGCCATGCCTCCCATGCCTATGAATGCTATATCTACACAGAATTTGAATGCACAGTTTGCTAATATGTCATTTGCACCTAATCCCTATTATGTTGCATTTAGTATGCCACAAATGTCATTTAGCATACCTTACTGGAATAACATGTTCACTGATAGCATGCCATTCCCTGTTGATTATAATATGCATGATAATTCTGTTGCAATGAATGGTTTCAAAGGCCCAACTCAAATGACCAAGGATGAATCTGATATCCCCAAGTCAAATGAGATAAAACCTAAGAAACAGAAAAAGAAAGCTAACAAGGCAGGACCCAAGGAAACTTGGGTACCAAAATCAACTTGATTTGATTTTGATGTGTGCAGGGAAACAGAAAGAATCTTTGGTACTTGGATAATGGTTTTTTAAGACACATGACTGGTGATTCTACCCTGCTCACAGAGTTCAACGAGAGAGCTGGCCCAAGTATCACTTTTGGAGATGACAGCAAGGCTTATACTGTGGGATATGGCTTGATTTCAAAGGATAATGTCATCATTGAGGAAGTTGCCTTAGTGGATGGTCTCAAACACAACTTATTGAGTGTTAGCCAACTTTGATAAAGGCAACTCAGTAACCTTCAACTCAGAAGCCTGTGTTGTGACTAACAAAAGAAGCAACAAAAAGGTTCTCACTGGTGTGAGAAAAGGAAATATGTACCTAGCTGATTTCAACTCATCTAATGCAGAATCTGTTACTTGTCTTCTCAGTAAAGCAAGTCAAGATGAAAGTTGGCTATGACACAAGAAGCTATCCCATTTAAACTTCAAAACCATGAATGAGCTAGTAAAGAAAGAACTGGTTAGATGCATTCCTCTAGTGGAGTTTTCTAAGGATGGACTGTGTGATGCCTGTCAAAAAGGGAAGCAGATTAAAGCATCATTCAGGAAGAAACTTGATTCAACAATTGAAGAACCTTTGCAACTGCTACACATGGATTTGTTTGGACCAGTCAATGTGTTGTCCATCTCAAGGAAAAGATTTTGCCTAGTAATTGTAGATGATTTCTCAAAGTTCTCTTGAACATATTTCCTAAAGTCTAAAGATGAGGCTAGTGAAATCATCATCAATTACATAAGGCAAGTCAATAATCATCCTGATTTCAAGGTTAGAAGAATCAGGAGTGACAATGGAACCGAGTTCAAGAATTCAGTCATGAGATCATTCTGTGAGGAAAATGGGATTCTGCATGAGTTTTCAGCAGGAAGAACTCCACAACAGAATGGAGTAGTGGAAAGGAAGAACAGATCACTTATTGAAGCTGCAAGGACAATGCTTGAAGAGTCTAAACTGCCAACATATTTCTGGGCTGAAGCTGTAAATACTGCATGCTACACTCAGAATATTTCCCTGGTTAATCAAGCAAGATGCATGACTCCCTATCAATTGTTCAAGAACAAGAAGCCAACTCTAAATTTTTTTCATGTCTTTGGTTGTAAATGTTATATTCAGAGAAATCAAACTGATTAAAATGGGAAGTTTGATGCTAAAGCAGATGAAGGAATTTTTGTTGGATATGCTGTTGGTAAAGCATATAGAGTCTACAATCAAAGAACCAACATTGTTGTAGAATCAATACATGTTGTGTTTGATGATAAAAAGATTGAAGGACTTCAATATAGAGATTACCATGAGAGCCTCAAATTCGACAATGTGGAGATGGTTAGTGATGAAAGTGATCAAGAAACATTATCAAAGGATAATGCAGAAAAATCTACTATCAATGAAGCAAAAAACTCAACATCTGTCGAGTTGCATAATGCTTCATCCGTCGGGATGCAATCTGCGTTATCCGTCGGGAGACAACCAGCTTCATCCGTCGGTACTCAAAATTCACCATCCACCGGGTTATCAAAAGGAGCAGGAATTTAGGATAGATCACCTACAGAAAGTTCCCCTTTCTCAATCAAAGATCCACAAACTCAGGGGGAGTTTCTAACAATCAAAACTCAATCACACATCAAGACAATAATGAGGCCTCTTCATCTAGAGCTAATCTACCTCAACAAAGAAAATTGTAACACCCCCAAATCCGGGGTCGGGGATCCGGGTTGTCACGAGTTCCATTTCCCTTAATAACACCCAATCTTAATAAACAATCAACTACTCTGTACTGTGACCCCACAATAAACACACACACCACAAGTTATAGTCTCAGAGATGAATATCCAAAAATAACACGAGTCATTTTATTCCACAATTATATGTCATTACACCTTAAAAGGGTTTCTGAATAAATTTACATTTCTTTGCCATTATTATAATTCATAAAGATACATAAGTCCGGTACATCAAAAGTTGAAAGCCTAGCCTATTGGTAGTTCCTACCTCAGCTACAGCGACATCAACGCCTATAGGAAACTGTAGAACGTTTCCTATCCGCTCGCGAATTGGGAGCTTGGTCTTGTTCATCATGTATATCTGTTGTTGTGTGATGAAAGAAGAAAGCAAGGGTGAGCAACAAGCCCACCGAAATAATATGTATAATAATTAACAATATATGAGCATTCTCATAGTACTCATGAAAGTCTTCGTCAAGAAGAAATGAACCAAGTTTGTTATAATAATGCGACGAAGTCGTAAAATATTCAGTATACATATATACTTCTCAAATCTTTGAAATCCTCTGACATGTATAATATACACAGAGTTCCAGTTTATAACTGTATAAAATATCGTTGCAAGGTGATCTCATATATTTAACCTTGTCTCAATGTTTTTCTGAAAATCTTTGTCATGCATAAGATAATCATTTACTAGATATAAGTTGAAAAGATGAAGTTACAAGATACTCCCATATACTTATTTTTTTTTCCGAATACTACTTGAACTACCACCGTTCAAGTTATAATTAGTTTCAAAAGTTCATCACACAGATGAGACTACAAGATAATACTTGAATAAATTCAATCTTTAAAATATTATTGAATGAAATGAAGTTACGAGATACTTCATTAAGTCCCGATATATATATATATCCACATATATCTCTTATACATTTCCTCAAAACCTCTGTCATGTAAAGTATGAACAGAGTTGCAATATCCAATGAATTTGGAAAGAAAAGAATTTTGGCATAAATCCGATATCTTTCTGATCAGGCAAAGATATCAATAAGTAACCTTTTCTACTGTAGATGGATAAATTCCTCACCGGTCATCACCCTGGCCGCATTAGGACCTTGCGCTAGACCGTTACCCGGCAACTCACGCGTGGATGGACTCTCACCCAGCCTCTTACACCTTCATAGGCCGTACCCCGGCCTGCCGCTTATGCCGACTCAATTAGATGGACTTACTTCCCGAACGTTGGGCAAATAATCAAATTGTTTTCTCAAAACAGCAACCTCGTTGCATCTCGATAGTATATGCCTAATTTCACAATAACATCTACTTTTCTTTCCTAATTTGGTAATGATCACATGGATGTTCTGGAAGATATTGATCGTGTTCAACGTGAACTTCTTCTTAATAAATCCTTATTTACTTTTGTTGTTTATCTCAACAGTCATCTCAATGTTGGGATATCTTTTGTACTTGGTGTCTCCCTTTTGGGTATCAAGTCACAGGTGTTACATACACTTTCCATTTGTGAAGGTTACTTCCTTCATCCAATTTCCTAATTTCTTACTTTCTTGTCTCTTCCGTCTATCCGCGTCTCATTATTTATCCTTCGAACTATCTCAAGGTTTCCTCGAATCCTCCCAACTTAAAGGGGATAATATGTATGTATCTCTTATTCCTTCAATCATCAACTTTAACTCATGGTGAATCACCCTCATCCTGACGATTACATACTTTTATATTTCTATTGCTACGAGTCTTTAGGGTTTCCTCATACCCAACTCCCTTATCATTCCTCAAACTCCATTGCCTTTTTATTCCTTTTCACTTTAGTTTCTTATTATTTACCTCTCTCTTACAATCATTTCATGAACCCACTAATCATTGACTTCAAACATCACGTTGTTCTGGGATTCTTGTCATCAGAATGAATCTTGACAACTTTTACAATCTTATATTCATAATTTATCATACTCGTCCGCCTTTGTTTCGGCTCTAAAGCTTTTACACTATCTCCATAACCTTGGGAATTACTTTCCCGAAAACAATTGTCTGAACTTTAATCAGTTTATTATAACCTCTGGCTCCGTGCCTTTCTTGGCCTTTCACCAACGGGTGGCCTCTCTCTTAGGAAGGTAAGTGAGAAAAATAGTCTTTTGCGCTTCGTCAGTCATTTAGAATCTCAAATGATTCCTATATTTCCTTTAGCCAAGCTTTTGCCTCGACTGGGTCAACCTGTTCCTTGGAACTTTGAGAGCTTAGCGACTTAAAGGTCATGAAAGGATTTCCTACCATATTGGTTCCTCAAGGTGGTGGTTGGGAATAAGAGTATAAGTTCTGTTTAGACAGGTCCATGAATTTTTGTATATGAGTACCGTCCTAGTTCTCCCTATCTTGCTCAACTTCTGTTTTCTCAGTATGAAATGTTTTCTCATCCTCCCCATAATCGGGGTCATCCTACATGTTTTAAATCCTCATTTTCCACTTCATTATGTTATGGGTTCCTTCTATCTTGATGGCATCCTCCCTGACTATCACATTCAGGGTTTGCCCTAAATCTTATTCCTCGAACTATGACTTTCATCTAAGATCCAGTCCTTAAGCTCTTGAACATTTGGAACCCAAATTCTGTAGGGATACCTCATTATTCCCTCATCATCTTTCTAGGTATTAATCTCTTCTCCGGTCATTGGTTCTCTGCCTCTATTCATCACTTTTTTCTTGGCACAATATGATCTTCTCCAATAATTCGGGCTGTATTGCAATCTCAAACAGCTTTTCGGTACCGGCTCCGGTTACCTTCACTTCTATTTCCATTTTCTCAAAATCTCTTGTCAACTCTCCCAAAGACATTTTCATCTCGAGTCTCTCTTTTATACTAAGGGCATTAGCCACCATTTTGGCTTTCCCTGGATGATAAAGAATCTCATAATCGTAATCCTTGATTAGCTCTAACCACCTCCTCTGGCGCATGTTGAGCTCTTTCTGCGTGAAAATGTACTAGAAAACTTATGGTTTATGTAAATCTCGCACTTTTCTCCATACAAGTAGTGCCTCCAACCTTTAGGGCAAAACTATTGCCACGAGCCCAAGCTCATGGGTGGGGATATCGAATTTTATATTCCCTTAGTTGTCTTGACGCGTACGTGATTACCTTATTGTGCTGTATAAGAAGCACCCTAATTCCTTATGCGAAGCGTCACTACAAATCAAAAAAAAAATATCTTCTTTTCCATCCGGCAACGCCAACATAGGGGCCGTCACCAACCTTTGCTTCAGTTCTTAAGAGCTGTTCTCGCATTTCTCTGTCCATTCGAACTTCTCAGTCTTACGAGTAAGCCGCGTTAAAGAGGCTACTATCTTTACAAACTTGAACGAACCTCCGGTAGTGACCGACCAATCCTAACTCTGGTAGTCGCCCTAACCATGGTCATCAATTCCTCAGTGGTCCTTTATTCATTCTTGTCAGGATCCGTCACGGCATCCTTCTCAGCAATAATCCCTTCTAGGACAACATCCTCAACCGCTACATCCTTAATATGAACATCATCCGGTCCCGTGTTAGGACACTCTATCGGATCCACAATCTGATCTCCAATACCTAATAAAATATCATCACATTGTTGCTCCTCAACCTCAGGGTTCGGAGTCCCGCTACCATATACGATAACGAACTACGCCTCTATCATGATATTTATAAGGGTTCCCCTAAGGGTTTTAACTGTCAGTACTACGTTAGGTAGTCCGACTATGAACTTGGCAAGAGTTCTTATTTATCTTAGTGAATTTATTATTTTAACGTCACTTCATCTCTGAGGTTTATAACGCTTAGCTCTGATACCATTTCTGTAACACCCCCAAATTTGGGGTCGGGGATCCGGGTTGTCACGAGTTCCATTTCCCTTAATAACACCCAATCTTAATAAACAATCAACTACTCTGTACTGTGACTCCACAATAAACACACACACCACAAGTTATAGTCTCAGAGATGAATATCCAAAAATAACACGAGTCATTTTATTCCACAATTATATGTCATTACACCTTCAAAGGGTTTCTGAATAAATTTACATTTCTTTGCCATTATTACAATTCATAAAGATACATAAGTCTGGTACATCAAAAGTTGAAAGCCTAGCCTATTGGTAGTTCCTACCTCAGCTACAGCGACATCAACGCCTATAGGAAACTGCGTAACATTTCCTATCCGCTCGCGAATTGGGAGCTTGGTCCTGTTCATCATGTCTATCTGTTGTCGTGTGATGAAAGAAGAAAACAAGGGTGAGCAACAAGCCCACCGAAATAATATGTATAATAATTAACAATATAAGAGCATTCTCATAGTACTCATGAAAGTCTTGGTCAAGAAGAAATGAACCAAGTTTGTTATTATAATGCGACGAAGTCGCAAAATATTCAGTATACATATATACTTCTCAAATCTTTGAAATCCTCTGACATGTATAATATACACAGAGTTCCAGTTTATAACTGTATAAAATATCGTTGCAAGGTGATCTCATATATCTAACCTTGTCTCAATGTTTTTCTGAAAATCTTTGTCATGCATAAGATAATCATTTACTAGATATAAGTTGAAAAGATGAAGTTACAAGATACTCCCATATACTTATTTTTTTTTCCGAATACTACTTGAACTACCACCGTTCAAGTTATAATTAGTTTCAAAAGTTCATCACACAGATAAGACTACAAGATAATACTTGAATAGATTCAATCTTTGAAATATTATTGAGTGAAATGAAGTTACGAGATACTTCATTAAGTCCCGATATATATATATATCCATATATATCTCTCATACATTTCCTGAAAACCTCTGTCATGTAAAGTATGAACAGAGTTGCAATATCCAATGAATTTGGAAAGAAAAGAATTTTGGCATAAACCCGATATCTTGCTGATCAGGCAAAGATACCAATAAGTAACCTTTTCTACTGTAGATGGATGAATTCCTCACCGGTCATCACCCTGGCCGCATTAGGACCTTGCGCTAGACCATTACCCGGCCACTCACGCGTGGATGGACTGTCACCCAACCTCTTACACCTTCATAGACCGTACCCCGGCCTGCCGCTTATGCCGACTCAATTAGATGGACTTACTTCCCGAACTTTGGGCAAGTAATCAAATTATTTTCTCAAAACAGCAACTTCGTTGTGAATATAAAATACACCACAGAGCCGGATCCCTAAGATTTTTGAGCGAATATTCAAGTCTCCTTCGAAAGGAAGATCTTAAATCCGAAAACGAGTTTTGGGATCCGCTCTAACTTTTAAAATCATTTTGAAGACTCGAAAATATTTTTAAGAATGTTTGGAGTAATGCTGATTTAATAAAATAAATCAGTCCCAATATATTAGAAAATATCTGAATATTATTATTTAAATAATATTCCCATAAAGAATAATCTTTATAAAAATAATTGAAGTAGAAATTTTAAAACTCATACTTGAAATGAATATTAAATAACCAAAGATATACTTATACGAAAGTATGATCTTTATTTGAATAATCGAAAATAAGTTTGATTATCGAAACATTATTCTTTAATAAAATAAAGAATACTATTTAATAAATAAGCGGAGTCATAAGTCCTCAAACGAATATTCAAAATAATATTCATTAAATAAAATAAGCGGAGTCTTAAGTCCCCGAATGAATATTCAAAATAATATTCATTAAATAAAGTAAGCGGAGTCATAAGTCCTCGAATGAATATTCAAAATAATATTCATTAAATAAAATAAACGGAGTCATAAGTCCTCGAATGAATATTCAAAATAATATTCATTAAATAAAATAAACGGAGTCATAAGTCCTCGAATGAATATTCAAACTAATATTCATTAATTAAAATAAAGTTATCGAATAAACCTTATTCGATTAATAATTTTGAAAACTATATATATATATATTATACTCGGGAACATCGACTCCCGATTTAGCAATATGTTCACCTTTGGGTCCCCTATACTAAGGGTATACGCAAATACTGCTTATTTCTAGCATAGGTATTATGCAACTTATAAGCATTGAATTAACAATTAGATATCAAGATTACAAAACAAGCATGCATATAAATATCATATCACATGCTCCAATATATCGCAAGATTTGCTAATAACAATCATGCACTTATCACAAAATAATGCATATACATATATACATCACAACAACAGTATAACGGGTAGAAAACTTGCCTGAGTGTTCCCGGTTAGACTTAAGCTTAGAGTGGGTCCGATAACCTATGAACAACAACATAAGTCGGAATTAAACCACGGTCGCTTAAGAAACTAGACTTTAACCAATTGAACCCTAACGTTTGCTTATGGTCACTTCTACACTTAACGAATCACATAAGTCGTTTGAGTACCCTTGGCTCCACCATTTTTAATAAATTAACCATTAAGAATTATAAGGCGATACTTTCGTGAGTACCCTAACAACTGCCTAATCCACTTTACATAATTGTTTCATACTCCAATTAGTCATTTAAGGGCCTTAATCAAGGTTTTAAACTAAGGCGAGGGGTAATGGTGCGTTCGCGAAACGACGTTACTTAAAACGGTCGTTTCTCCTAAACCGTACATCGGAACCAAGTGATCCACATATCAAAACGAAGCTTACGACACGCTCTAGCTAAACATGGCAATGTTACAGATTGTTTGTTGAGTTTTATATCCTGAACACTAAGAACAAGCAGTTGAATAAAAATGGGCATTACGACGGCTATATTTACGAGTTTTCCAAGTTTCTCACTACACCAAAACCTCACCAAACAACCCACAATCATTAACACATCAAAACCTCAACTAAATAATACTATACCAGTCCTTATTCTTCATATTCTTCATCTCAACCAACCACAATCAAGTTTTATTAACTATAACAAGATTCATTCACCAAATCACTCCAAATCCAAATCAAACTACTAATAATCAAAGGTCATGCTTCTCATTTAGAAACCAACCATCAAAATCACTAATAATCAAAGTAAAGGATAGGGTTCGAATTTTATACCTTCCTTGGGAGGTGTTAAGTTGCTAGGAAGCCTTAGGGAGCCTCCTACAAGCTTGATCTTTCCAAAGAAATCAAGAACACAAAGTTAGGCTTTGAAGTTTCTAAAAGTCCGATTAAAAGAACTGTAAAAATGAGGGTCTTACCTTACTTATTTGGATGAGACTTGTGAATAAGAGTTGTAGGCCATCTCAATACCTTTCCAACGAGCTATAGAATAAAACATTTGAGTGAGAAATGAAGGAGATACAGCAGTTTTATTGTGCTGGTTCTGTTTTGGACGAGAGCAATGGAAATGGGGGGGGGGGAAGATGAGAGCTTGTGTTGACTTGAACTTGTGGTGGAAATGAAATGATTTTAGGATATTTACTTGACTAGTTGTTTTTTTTAAATTAGTGGAAAGTGACATAAGCATGGTGATGTCATCAAGCTTACATAATCATTGCCACTTGTCTCATCCTTATGGTGGAAGCATCTTTTTAAGCTTAATCCTTATATTAAGATGTTAACTAAGTGCATTAATCTTGCACTAATTGACCCTCCTCCTTGCCTCTTGTATTACTTAGTCGTTTAATTATTTTACGACTCGTTTATTGTTCATTCTCGTTGATCGTTTGAGTGATCATATCCGGAATCTCATTACTTGGGTTCTCCTAAACCTTTCTCAATATTTCATATTCCTTTTATGATCCTCTCTTATAATCCTTGAATTTAAATCCTTTTAATCATGTTACCTGTTAGGTCACACTTTCACTGTAGAGGGGGTGAATACAGTGTTTATTACAATCAAATCAAACTTCAAGAACTTATGTAACAGAAAACAAACTTTATTTAAATAATAAACTCTGTTACAATCTGGAACTGTTATCTCTCAGTGATGAACAAAATATCACGAGAGCTGCTAGGGTTATAGTAAATAATATTCTCGATAATGATAACACTTATAGTGTAAACCCTATGTCTGTGTTTATATACTACACAGTTACAAGATAATCGCTAATTGATATGGAATATAATTCTGCTTCCTAAAATATATCAATCAGATATCTTCTATTCCAAGTATTCCATTCTTCACGGAATTCCTTCTTCATGCATATCTCTTCTTATGTTTATCTTGATCTTCTTAACTTTAATCAGCTACTGTCCTTATCTGATCGTCCTTCAGCACTTAAGTTCTGATATCTATCTCCTGATGCTTATCTCCTGATAACATAAGTACTGATATCCCTTAAGTTCTGTCGTCCAGTATAAGTACTGATCAGTTAAGTACTGATTTGTTCTGTTCAAATAAGATCTGAAATCTAAACATAAAACATATTAGCCATGACATTATCAAATATATCTAACAATCTCCCCCAACTTGTAAATTAGCAAAATATACAAGTTTAACAGATATTTGATGATGTCAAAAACATTAAGTACAAATGCATGAGAAATAGACAAGATAACTACAACTTACAGTCCTTAAAGCTTTTACCAATTCAACTTCTGATAACAACTTTGGTCTGTATACACATCAGAATTTTAAGTAGTTGTAGATCTTTGACTTGGCTTCATCATTTTCTGATCTCTCTGATGTCAGGAGTTGTTCTGAGATAATTCTTCAATAAACATTTCTCAGCATATCTGAGTTCATCAATCATTCTCTGTTTGACATCTTTAAGCTCTGCAGTATCTTCACCAGTTTGAAATATTGCAGCTCTGAGATCATTAATCTTTGCTTTTCTCAACTCCCGATCTAGTCTTATGACATAAGCTTTATTAGACTCTAGATTGAATTCAAGCCCCTTAATACCAAGATATGTTCTGATCTGTGCAGTATTAGGCTTCATATCAACAATATCACCATTGTGATTTCTGTACTTTGGAACATATCTGCTGTCAGACTTAACAGAATAAAGTCTTTTCTGTCTCTGAATCTGTTCCTTTAAGTAGTTTGCAGCAGTCTCTGTTATTCTGTCATCCACTTGAAGTAAGAATAATACATGCTCCAATTCTTCAAAATACTTCAATGAAATGGCATTTTGTCTTATATGATAAACCCTACCATCTGTCATGAAATACAACATAATGTATTCTTTCAAGTAGGTATGGTAAACCATCTGTACAGATTCTAGTTGATTCAATCTCTCAGGAGTTGCTCCAATACCTGGTTCACTCAAGGAAGTTGGATCATCGGTAGTGTTGTGTACTCTTCTTTCATCAGCACTTCCCAATCCAGTTTTATCTCTAGCTTCCTTTCCAGTAACTACTCTTGCTTCAAAACCACTTGGAGTAGTCTTCAAAGATTGAGTCTGTTTTGCTTTAGTGAATCCTGGTAGGAGTGTTTTAGATTTATTTTCTGATATCAAGTTAACTTGAGCACTGTCAGAGGTTACTTGCTTCTTCTGAATATCAGAACTTACAATTTCTTGACTCTGAACAACTTGAGCCATGTCAGAGGTTGTTTTAAGAACTTTTCTTGAAGTCAGAGCAAGATTATCTTTTCCATCAGTAATTTCTTCTTCCTCAGGAGGTACATAAGGCTTGATAGGTTCACCAACCTTTTCTTTACCCTTGGATCTTGGATCTATCTGTGGTTGTGATCTAGCCAAAGTTTTTTCAGTATGTATCCTTTCTTTGATCACAATGCCTTTAGGTTTTGGAAGTAACTTTTTACCAGAAGCTTCAGATTTAGATGTGACTTTCTCTGATTTAAGTCTGGCTTCTTCTTCCTTTAAACTTTCCAAGTCCATCCCTGGATTTTCTTGAAGAAATAACTGTCTTGACATTTCCTCATCAAGATCTAGAAGTTCATCAGAACTTATCCTTTTACCAGCAGCAGAACTTATTCTTTTCCCAGTATCAGAACTTGTTCTGTGACTAGCTTGTCTTGATGTAAACCTTCTACCTTGACTATGACCACTACCCATTCCAGAGTTTCCTTGGTCATCTTTTCCATCATCCTTTCCTTGCAGTGACTTGTTGGTTTTGCATTTAGACTTAATTACCTTCTCCCCCTTTTTGGCATCAGCAGGTAATAAAAGAGAGATAAGTAGTTCCACTGAGGTCTGGATTTCAGTAAGTTGCGATTGCTGAGAAGCTTGATTTGTCAGAATTTGATCAATCTGAGCTTGTTGCTTCTCTTGAGTTTTCTCAATATAAGCAACCCTGTCAATGGTAGGTTGGAAGAACTTTTTCTTATCAATTTTCCAAACTTGTTCCTGTTTGATAAAGTTCTCCTGAATCTTGTGTAGCTCTGCATGAGTGTTGGAATGAAGACCTTGTAGATGTTTAGTACTCAATGCAGTGACTCTAAGCTGGGTTTTAAAATCATCAGAATGTAACATTTCATCAGCTTTAGTCAAGTGCTCAGCAAGATGTAAAGCATTTGGAACACATGAAACTGAGTTCCATTCCTTAGTCCACTCCTGACCTGCAGGAGTTTCACTCCAAGGTACTGGTGCATCCCTGATAACAAACTCCTTTACCAGTTCAGACTTAGGAAGAGTCAGTGGAGGAGTATGTCCTGAAGGACCTGCTTCATCAGCATCGACAGTTGTAGCAGCCTCACCAGTATCTCCAATATTTGCAGCATCAGAACTTAAAGAATCAGTATCTTCTGATAAGACAACTGTGTGAGTAGCAATGGAGGCTTCAACATCCTCTAATTGCTGATATGATACTAAGTTCTGATCAACAGCCATATCCTGATGCTCACCTAAAATCTGATCATCAGCATCCTGATGCAGAGAAGGTGTTAGTGATAACTCAGGAGTTTGAACAGCATCAGTAACAGGTGTTGTGGAAGGATTATTTGCTGTTGGAGCTTCTAAGAAAAGTATTTCAGGCACAACCAGGTTCTGAATATCAATTTCAGCACTTGTGCCTGGATCAACAAGAGACATAGAAGGTGAATTAGCCTTGTCAGATACAGGGTCCTGAGATGGAGTTGATGGAGAAGAAGTGACTGGAGCAAATTCCTTGTCTTGTGAGATCAGAGATTCCTGATCCCCTTCCTTAGCTGCTTCCTCCTCATCATCTGAAACTGGCCTCTGTGCCCTCTGTTTCTTGTACTTCCTTGTTGATTTGGATTCCTTGGGAGTTTCAGGAACCGTCATACGTCTAAGCCTCTTGAGAAGCCTAGAACCCCCAATTGCAGAATCCTTCTGAGAAGTTGCCTTCTCAGCTTCATCTACCACAGGTTCTGAAGAGGGAATCTGATCCTCAGAATCTGAGTCATCTCTCAAAGTAATCCTCCTCTTCTTCTGAGATGTTTGAGGAACAGTCTTTGTTCTCTTTGGCTTAGAGGATGTAGGCTTCACAGTAGGTGCTGAAGAAGAAGGTTGAGCAGTCTGTGAAGTGGAGAGATAGGATTTGAGATAAGTTCTGAGGGTAGGTTGAGTAGAATGAGAAAGAGGTACTGAGGTTGATGGATTTTGGTTTTGGTGAGTTGGTTGAACATTTGAGTAAACAGATTTGTAAGTAGCAGGATCAGCATTTACCAGAATCTATTTCACAGACTGAGGAATCTGTAATTGTCTCACCATTGATTTCTTTGTGTCAGCATTTATCAGGTCGTTAAAGTACCTTTTTGCAACCTTAAAAGGTGGGGTTTGAGTGCTGACTAACTGGGATTCAGCAGTACAATACGTATAAATAAGTTGATAGAATCTAGCAAAATAAACAACATCTCGATCCTCTGTCATCCTATCCCCAATAAAACCAATTATTCCAGTTGCAAAATCAAAATGAGTTTGGTGGATAATAGCATACCCGATGTGCTGACTCAGAATTGGGATGGCATCAAAATTTGAACACTTGTTGCCAAAAGCCTTGGTGATGCAATCGAAGAAGAAACTCCATTCTCTTCTGATATTAGCCCGTTTCAACTGTCCAAGTTTCGTCAGACTCTTTTCATATCCCAAATCAGTCATTAACCCCCGAAGTTCTGATTCCTCTGGTATAGAGAAGGTACAATCTTCTGGAAGATGTAATGCTCTTCGTACTGTACCAGGAGTGACTACATAGGAAGAATCACCCACTTGGAAGATAATACTGGGAGTTCCTCGTTTACCACCATTATCAAAAACTCCAGTCCTCCAGAACCGCAGAACTTGTTGACTTGAAAAGAATTCAGGCTGAGTTAAGGCGTACCCAACCTCACTATGTGCAAGAAGATCTTGCACAAAATGCAATTCAGATGGAGCTTCAGCATGATCAAGAATTGCAGCATAGTTGTTTGGAACAAACTTTGCTCCATCAATGATTAAATCCTTTGGTGCCATGTGAAAAAATATTGAAATTCAAGTATGCCTGTTAGGTGTTTGAGATAATGTCTGTATGAAAAACCAACGTGAGAAAGAATGAGAAAGAGAGTAAAAGTAAGAAGAGAGATAAAGTATAAAGAAAATAAAAGATTAAAGAAATCTTCTCTCTGTTGTTCTTATACTCTGAAAAAAAAAAATGTTACCGTTGGACACCTGTCAGACATGCAGTAATAACGGATAGTTACTGGGCTCGAGAAAACAGGAATGATTACTTACCCAGTTGCCTTGTTTCAAGGAAAAACCATTTCAGTTATCAAGAGACACAGTTTTAATTCAAAATTGAAACCGTTAGCACTGATTGAATTATTTTTCACTGCAACATTAATATTCTAAAAATGAATCATGTTAAAAATGACCGAGATAATTTCGATGAATAAGTGCTGACAAAGAATCAGAACTTAAATAAAGACAAAATTTAAATGGTCATCAGAATATCAAGCCGGATTTAACAATACAAGATAAAATAACTCAGAGACAAAATCTTGAAGTAAAAACAGTTTTCATTAATATATCAAGTCAATACATATATGAAATAGAAATTACATCAATACAAGATTTTCCCTAAGCTTCTAATCCTAACGTCAACAGCTTTAGTCCTAGTTAAGAAGCCTGACAAAGCTGAGGATGAAGAAGAACAGGAAGAAGACGAGATTAAGTCATCTTCCTCTTCCTATCTTCGACAAACAAGATAGCGAGTCGAATGATTCGCTCTTGCTGACGGATAGCTTCCCGCCTTTCCTCCTCCAGGCGCTCCAGATGGCGATGGTAATCCATCTCGAAGAATAGAAGGTGAGCCAGCACCTCCTGTGGGACAGAGTCCCAGATCTCCTCAGGAATGGCTGTTATATGCCACTCCTGCTGCCACTCGGCACAACTTAGCTCCATTGTGAAGGTTTGTGTGTTCAAAAACATGTTGTATCGAACCATTGTGTTTTTGACAGAAGAAGGAGGATAAATGTGTGAGAAGAATGTGATGGAAAGACTGATGTGAAGTGGTTGTTTATATAGGCAAGAGAATGCCAAGAGACACAAAGATATTTAATGCTGACAGGTAGAATTAATTCTACCTCGTCTCCCTAGACTTTGAAAAAGAATAACAGTCATTGGAAAAGGAATGTGCACATGTAACAAGAGTGAACTGTTCAAGGACGAGTGCCATTATGTTTTAACCATAGACTATTAATCTTCCACTTCAACATTTCGAAATTAATCTGAGACTATTACCAAATTTTACTCATAGATAAGTCAAGTAAAGGGTTAGACTGACAAATCAGAACTTAGACCTATACCAGAACTTAACAGTCATCAGAATATAATGTCTTAACTCGAACAAGGAATATCTATCTTAGTAAATACTCATACAAGTTCTTAGTTATGAACGTCAGAACTTAATCATCAGAACGTGTAACTAGAACTTGTCCTCAGAATTTGTGCAAAAGTGACACAATGACTGTTTATCTAAAATAACATAGACCACCACAGAAATTTCATCATTCATATGGAGTGATGTGTGTGTGCATTAAGCTAAATAACAGACAAAGAGTAAAGTCTGATCTACTTCAGTACATCTTAGAAATAAGTCATAATTAAAATTTTGCTAAAGAGCTGTCATTATCCTGAAACCTACTGATAAATGAGTTCATGCATGAGTCCACCTCAACTGTTTTTGTGCTAATTTTATGCATCTTTTGAAATTCTATTTTACAGAGGCTTCTCAGTGTAAGTGAGTCACGACTGTTTATCAGAATTTATGCTATTATCAGAGTATTTCTCCAGTAATCATAGAGTGTGAAAAGTCACCAAGAAAATATTTTGCTTTTCTAATGCATATTTACTTAATACCAGCAATGCACTTGGGTCGTCCCATTCACATTTTTACTCTAGATCTCAAAGGAGTACCTGATATTATTCTTTGATTCTTGTTCTTCTTCTTTTGATAAGTGAGGTTTATCAGCACTTAGTACATTCAGCAGTTTTACTAGAATCAGAACTTAAACAGATGAGTAGCATTATTCTAATTTGGGACTTAGTAGTAAGATGAATAAAGTAAACTAAACTAAGCTCAAGTATCAGAATTTGCTTGTGTCATAAGATTTCCACAGAAATAATTACTTCTTTCATGGGATCATTTGTTTATTGAAGACTAGTAGGTCAGTATCTAGCACAATTATCCTCATAGGATTGAATAGTCACTGAAACAGACATATCACTTATCAGAGTTTAGAAACATATATCAGACAACAGTCAGTACTTAAAGACATTTATCAATTAATGCACAGAATATACAAAGAGATTAATTCTGTAAATACTGATCATAAAGTCTGATAACATAGAACAAGTTTAAGCAGATTTAGAGAAAGAACCTGAAATCATTCCAAGTTCATTTACCAATTTTGAAAAGGTAGCTTCACACAGTGGTTTTGTGAAGATATCTGCTACTTGTTGATCTGTGGGAACAAAATGCAATTCCACTGTACCTTCATCCACATGTTCCCTGATGAAATGGTACCTGATGCTGATGTGCTTTGTCATAGAGTGTTGAACTGGATTACCTGTCATAGCAATAGCACTTTGATTATCACAGTAAATAGGGATTTTGAAATATGTTAACCCATAATCCAGTAACTGATTCTTCATCCAGAGAATCTGTGCACAGCAGCTTCCTGCAGCAATATACTCTGCTTCTGCAGTTGATGTGGAAATTGACTTTTGTTTCTTGCTATACCAAGAAACCAACCTGCCTCCAAGAAATTGGCAGCTACCACTTGTGCTTTTCCTGTCAATTTTGCAACCTGCAAAATCTGCATCTGAGTAACCTATTAATTTAAAATCTGATTCTCTAGGATACCATAATCCTAGATCAGCTGTTCCTTTAAGATACTTAAAGATTCTTTTTACAGCTGTTAAGTGAGGTTCTCTTGGATCTGCTTGAAATCTTGCACAAAGACATGTAGCAAACATGATATCTGGTCTACTAGCAGTTAGATAGAGAAGTGAGCCAATCATACCTCTGTAATCAGTAATATCTACTGAATTACCAGTATCCTTATCCAGTTTTGTTGCAGTGGCCATGGGAGTGAATGCACTTGAACAGTCTTGCATTCCAAATTTCTTCAGCAAGTTTCTGGTGTACTTAGATTGACAAATAAAAGTTCCTTCTTCACTCTGCTTGACTTGAAGGCCCAGAAAATAACTGAGTTCTCCCATCATACTCATCTGATATCTTGACTGCATTAGTTTGGCAAACTTTTTGCAAAGTTTGTCATTTGGAGACCCAAAAATAATATCATCAACATAAATCTGGATCAAAAGTAAGTCCTTGCCATGGTTGAGATAGAACAGTGTTTTGTCAATAGTTCCTCTGTTGAATCCACTTTCCAGAAGAAACTGAGCTAAAGTCTCATACCATGCTCTAGGAGCTTGCTTAAGTCCATAAAGTGCTTTATCAAGCCTGTAGACATAATCTGGATGTTTGGAATCTACAAAGCCTGGAGGTTGTTCAACATATACTTCCTCTTCCAATTCTCCATTGAGAAAAGCACTTTTCACATCCATTTGAAAGACAGTAAACTTTTTGTGAGCAGCATAAGCCATGAATATCCTTATGGCTTCTAACCTAGCAACTGGCGCAAATGTTTCATCATAGTCAATTCCCTCCTGTTGAGAATATCCTTTTGCAACCAGCCTTGCTTTGTTCCTTACAATTATGCCATCACTGTCAGTTTTGTTTCTGAATACCCACTTTGTACCAACAACCGATCTATTCTTAGGTCTTGGCACTAAGGTCCAGACTTTGTTTCTTTCAAATTCATTTAACTCTTCCTGCATTGCTTGCACCCAATCAGCATCTTGAAGAGCTTCTTCCACTTTCTTTGGCTCAGACTGAGAGAGAAAAGAATTGTAAAGACATTCATTCGAAGTACCTGTTCTAGTTCTGACACCTGCCTCAGGATTTCCAATTATCAAATCAGGTGTATGTGATTTTATCCACTTCCTTGCAGATGGAAGATTTTCTCTAGAACTGGATGCTCCCCCATGATTCATGCTATTTTCGGTTTCATTTTCTGATGCTCCCCCTGAAACTATGCTCTCTGAGTTGGATCCTTCAGTATTTAGATTTTCAGTACTGTCAGTACTTGGCTTATCAGAACTTGACGAATCAGAATTTGAAGAGCCAGATGTATGTTCTGATGCTTCTTGAGATGTGATAATATCTTGAGTATGCTCCCCCTGCATTGGTGCATCTTCCTTTGACGTAGTCACCACAGTTTCAATAACATCAGAGTTTAATCCATCAGAATTTACAGTATCAGGACTTAGACTGTCAGGACTTGAGGTATCAGAATATGAATCTTCATTTTCAAATCTCAGCTGATCATGATCAATGCAATCTTCAAGTCCAGTGATCTTCTTGTCATCAAAAGAGACATTGATAGATTCCATGACCACTTTTGTTCTCAAATTATAGACTCTGAAGGCTTTTGTAGAAAGTGGATATCCCACAAAGATTCCCTCATCAGCTTTTAGATCAAACTTGGATAGCTGTTCAGGATGAGTCTTGAGAACAAAACACTTACATCCAAATACATGAAAGTATTTGAGATTTGGCTTCTTGTTCTTCACCATCTCATATGGTGTTTTTCCATGCTTGTTAATGAGTGTTGCATTTTGAGTAAAACAAGCAGTCTGCACAGCTTCAGCCCAGAAATAGGTTGGAAGCTTTGCTTCTTCAAGCATTGTTCGTGTAGCTTCAATGAGAGTTCTATTCTTTCTTTCAACAACTCCATTTTGCTGTGGAGTTCTAGGAGCAGAAAATTCCTGCTTTATTCCATGATTTTTGCAGAACTCTTCCATTATCAGATTCTTGAATTCAGTGCCATTATCACTCCTCAAAATTTTCACAGAATCTTTGATCAATTTATCCAGATGTTTGACATGATCAATCAGGATAGATGCAGTTTCACTTTTTGTGTGCAAAAAATACACCCATGTGTATCTGGTGAACTCATCTACTATGACCAACGCATATTTCTTCTTTGCAATAGACATGACATTCACTGGACCAAATAGATCAACATGAAGCAGATAATAAGGCTCAAGAATTGATGATTCAGTCTTGCTCTTGAACGAAGATTTTCTTTGTTTAGCCTTCTGACATGAGTCACAAAGACCATCAGGAACAAACACTGATTTTGGCAGTCCTCTCACAAGATCTTTCTTGATCAGTTCATTTATCTTGTTGAAGTTTAAATGAGAGAGTTTCTTGTGCCAATTCCAGCTTTCTTCAGTTGAGGCTCTACTCACTAAACAGATTGCAGAACCATCAGAACTTGTTGAAAGCTTAGCTTCATAAATGTTACCACGCCTGAATCCCTTCAGAACAATTTTTCCTTTAGATTTACTAACTATTTCACAATGTTCTGCAAAGAAATCAACATGATAACCTCTGTCACAGATTTGACTTATACTCAGTAAGTTGTGTTTAAGTCCTGAGACCAGAGCTACATCTTTAATGATGACATTCCCAAGATTGATATTGCCATATCCCAAAGTTTTTCCAATGTTGCCATCTCCATAAGAAACACTTGGGCCAGCTTTCTCCACAAAGTCTGATAGCAGGGCCTTATTTCCAGTCATATGTCTTGAACATCCACTGTCCAGAACTAAAATATTTTTCCTGTTGCCCTGCAATCAAAAAGACCACTAATTATTAGTTTTAAGGACCCAGACTTGCTTGGATCCTTTGGCCTTTTTAGGTTTGTTAACATTTGCAGCGGATTTAGCATCAGATTTTATGTTAACAGTTTTCTTATCAGAACTTATACTACCAGACTTTGAATCAGAACTTATACTAGAAGGAACAACAGAAACTTTCTTTAAAGAAGGTTTTATTTGATAATAATCATAGTACAAACTATGATATTCCTTACAAGTATAAATGGAATGCCATAAACTACCACAATGAAAACAAGGATTTTGTGGTTTGTATCTAACAGACTGACTCTTAACTCCTGACTTTGTAGATAAGGAGTTAATATTCTTATTCTTCCTGCAAAAAGAAGCCAGATGGTTAGAACTTCCACAGTTATGACATGCTTTCCTAGGAGCATCAGGAACAGATTTATAGTTATTGCTTTTATTCACACCTTCCTTTCCATTCCTGTTTTTCCTAGGTGATTTTACCTTGTTTGCATTCTTAACATCTTTCAGCTTATGCTTAAGCTGCTTCTTTGTCATTAAGCCTTTGTTAACTTCAGCTGTCTTTTCCTGTTTTAGTTTGTCAGAAGCTAATTCCTTTTTAACTTCTGATTTCTCATTTTCAGATTTTTCAGTTACAAACTTAACAGGTTTTAACTTCGGCTTTTGCTTATCAACAGGCTTAATTTCTACAGTTCCTTTTTCATTTTTATTTTCTCCATAGCCTAAGCCCTCTTTCCAGTTTCCACTGCTTAGCAAATTTTGAGTTGTTTTGCCAGAGTTAGTCCAAGTTCTGATAATCTCTCTCTCCTTTTCTAACTCAGTTTTTAGAGATTCATTCATTTTTAGCACTTCATCCCTAACATAAAAAGCATCATCTCTATCCTGCTGAGTTTGATGGAACATGACTAACTCTTTTTCTAAGAAATCATTTCTTTTCCTAAAAGCAAGATTTTCAGAAGTTAATCTTTCACATGTTAAAGTTTGATCTCTATAACTAACTAACATGGTTTTAAGATATCTTCTCAACTCATTAATATCATCAGTATGAAAAGCATAAGTAGTCTGAGGTACCTTTGTTTCAGCAGCTTCAGAACTGCTCTCAGAACTTGATTTATCAGCATTTGCCATCAATGCATAGTTCTCCTCACTTTCAGAGTCTGAGGTGTCTGTCCAGCTTTTCTGCTTTGTGACAAGGGCTTTGCCTTTGTCATTCTTGGTCTTCTTGCAATCAGGAGATATGTGGCCTTTCTCACCACAATTATAACATTTAACATTAGCGTAATCTCCTCTGTCAGACTTTCCTCCTCTTCCTTCAGATCTTCTGAAATTCTTCTTATCAGAACTTATGCCTTTCCTGGAAAACTTCTTTCCCTTCCTGAACTTCCTGTATGTAATCTTTGTGATTCCTTTCACCATAAGAGCACACAGCTTCATCATCTCCTCATCAGCATCAGTTTCAGGCAAGCTTTCAGAATCTGAGTCATCATCACTCTCAGAACTTGATGACTCAGTATCAGACTTTATGATAAGAGCTTTACCCTTGTCTTTCTTTGAGGACGGTGGTTTGGGGGATTCCTCTTCAGCCTTGAGAGCAACTGTCCTTGACTTTCCTCCTTTCCTCTTGCTTCTTTGTTCCATCTCAAGTTCATGAGTCTTGAGCATTCCATAGATTTCATCAAGAGTTGTTTCATCAAGATTGTAGTTGTCTCTTATTGTTGTTGCCTTCAAATCCCAACATTCAGGAAGAGCTAACAGGAATTTAAGGTTTGTATCTTCAAGATCATACTCCTTATTTACTAATGACAAGTCATTCAAGAGTTTGACAAATCTATCATATACATCAGTCAATGACTCATTAGTCCTAGAGTCAAAGTGTTCATACTCTTGAGTGAGTATTGTCTTCCTGTTCTTCTTAACTGTTTCAGTTCCTTGACACCTTGTCTCCAGTGCATCCCATATCTCCTTAGCAGTCTTGCAGTTGATTACCCTGTTTGACATTACATTATCAATGGCACTATGCAATAAGTGTCGTTCCTTGGCATCTTTAGCAATAGATGCTATATCTTCAGCAGTGTAATCACTCTTTTCCTTTGGTACGGTCATTGCTGCTTCACCTGCAACTACAACAGCGAGCTTGGTAGGTTTGTGAGGCCCTTCCTTGATTCTATCAAGGTATTCTGGATCTGTTGCTTCCAGAAACATGGTCATCCTTACCTTCCATATGGGATATTCAGATGGTCTCAATATGGGAACTCTGATAGTCTCATATCGACTCTGAGTTGATGTCTTTGATGATTCCTCAGTTTTGGTAGGCTTAGTTGGAGTTTCTGTGTCAGACATGATTGTGTTTGGATCTTTAACTGTATGTGTGTTAACAGAAGGCTCTGATACCACTTGTTAGGTCACACTTTCACTGTAGAGGGGGTGAATACAGTGTTTATTACAATCAAATCAAACTTCAAGAACTTATGTAACAGAAAACAAACTTTATTTAAACAATAAACTCTGTTACAATCTGGAACTGTTATCTCTCAGTGATGAACAAAATATCACGAGAGCTGCTAGGGTTATAGTAAATAATATTCTCGATAATGATAACACTTATAGTGTAAACCCTATGTCTGTGTTTATATACTACACAGTTACAAGATAATCGGTAATTGATATGGAATATAATTCTGCTTCCTAAAATATATCAATCAGATATCTTCTATTCCAAGTATTCCATTCTTCACGGAATTCCTTCTTCATGCATATCTCTTCTTATGTTTATCTTGATCTTCTTAACTTTAATCAGCTACTGTCCTTATCTGATCGTCCTTCAGCACTTAAGTTCTGATATCTATCTCCTGATGCTTATCTCCTGATAACATAAGTACTGATATCCCTTAAGTTCTGTCGTCCAGTATAAGTACTGATCAGTTAAGTACTGATTTGTTCTGTTCAAATAAGATCTGAAATCTAAACATAAAACATATTAGCCATGACATTATCAAATATATCTAACATTACCTTATACTCAATTCTTTCGGTATCTGGTGGATTTTCGGGAAAAATTAAAGTGTTCGAATTTGGATTCTGACGATCTTTACATAAACTTATATACCATATGAAGTACTAATAAGAGCTCAGAATATCAATAAAAGAACTCCTACATAGTGTGGCATGAAAAGTTTTCTTAATCAGCATAATCAGCAAAATCACTATTCATCAGTGTTTCAAAGATTCCAAAAATTGGGGTTATTACAATAATGGACAAAAGATCACCTCTTTGAGCTCATAATTGGTGATGTTTCTTCTAGAGTTCAAACCAGGAGAGCAACTCAAGAAGAATGTCTATACAACAGCTTTCTTTCCAAGGAAGAACCAAAGAAGGTAGAAGAAGCTTTGTTGGATCCTGATTGGATTTTAGCTATGCAGGAGGAGCTAAACCAATTTGAAAGGAATAATATATGGAAGCTGGTGCCCAAGCCTAAAGGAAAGAATCCAATAGACACCAAATGGGTATTCAGAAACAAGATGGATGAAAATGGCATAGTAGACAGGAACAAAGCTAGATTGGTTGCTAAGGGATATTGTCAACAAGAAGGAATAGATTTTGATGAAACATTTACCCCTGTTGCAAGACTTGAAGCCATCAGAATCTTCTTAGCCTATGCAGCCCATGCCAATTTCAAGGTCTATCAAATGGATGTCAAAAGTGCCTTTCTAAATGGAGATTTGGAGGAGGAAGTCTATGTCAGTCAACCTCCTGGTTTTGTAGATCCAAATTTTCCAGAACATGTCTATTATCTTTTGAAAGCATTTTATGGACTGAAGCAAGCACCTAGAGCCTGATATGACACTTTATCAAAATTCCTTTTGAAAAATCATTTCACAAGAGGTACTATAGATAAAACTTTATTCTTTAGAAATATTAATGGCTCTAATATACTTGTTCAAATTTATGTAGATGATATTATTTTTGGCTCTACAGATGAGAAACTTTGCAAAAAGCTTTCCAAATTGATGCAAAGTAAGTATGAAATGAGTATGATGGGAGAACTAACTTACTTTCTTGGTTTGCAAGTTAAGCAAGTTAGTGATGGAATATTCATTAGTCAAACTAAATATATTTTTGATCTTTTAAAGAAGTTTGATCTAATGGATTGCACATCTACAAAAACTCCCATGGCCACTGCAACTAAGCTTGAATTAAACACTACTGAAAAGTCTGTGGATATTTCAAGTTATAGGGGCATGGTTGGCTCACTTCTGTACTTAACAGCTAGTAGGCCAGATATAATGTTTGCTACATGTTTATGTGCTAGATTTCAGGCTGATCCTAGAGAATCTTACGTAATAGCTATTAAGAGAATTTTCAGATATCTCAAGGGAACACCAAAACTTGGCATTTGGTATCCTATAGATTTTGGTTTTGATATAACTGGTTATTCAGATGCAGATTATGCAAGTTGTAGAATTGATAGAAAAAGTACAACAGGAACCTGTCAATTTCTAGGAAACAAGCTTGTGTCCTGGTTCAGTAAAAAGCAAAATTCAGTTTCTACTTCTACAGCTGAAGCTGAATATATTGCTGCTGGTAGTTGCTGTGCACATATATTATGGATGAAAAATCAATTGCTAGACTATGGTTTGCAAGTTGAGAGGATTCCTATTTTCTGTGATAACACAAGTGCAATTGCCATCACTGAAAATCCAGTACAACGTTCAATGACAAAGCACATAGATATCAAGTACCACTTCATAAGGGAACATGCAATGAATGGTACTGTGGAACTACACTTTGTTCCAAGTGAGAAGCAGCTTGCAGATATCTTTACCAAGCCACTGGATGAATCCACCTTTTCAAGGTTGGTAAGTGAGTTAGGTATTCTTAATTATTCTTAAATCTATTTGAGATAATTTCCAAGTTGAAATGCAGCCAGAAATTTAATTGATTTTTCAGTCTTGGATGAAATTTTGGCTAAGTCAAAATTTACATATCGACGGATGATCTTTATCCATCGAGTTTGATCATCCGTCGGCATACTATTTGCTAATAAAAAAAATCAATTATTTTTCTGGAATATTTATGACTCGACGGATAATAGTCTATCCTCATCCGTCGAATTGCCTTAATCTCAGCCGTTAATTCCCTGAACATTATCCATCGAGTATACTTACAGTTTGTAAGCATAACACGACGGATAATGGGTGGAATTTTTACAGTTTATTTTTAAACGGCTATTTTAGGCAATTTTCATTGGTTACTTTATTTTATTTTATTATTTTTAGCAGTTATTCTTTGAGATAGTATAAAAGCTTATTTCATTTCAATTGCTTTTCTTTTATCACTCTCAAATCAACTGCTCAAATTTATTTCTCTTTCAAAGCACTTACTCTTTCTCTTCAAGCTCTCATTCTCTAACAATGTCGCCCGTTGTCAAGATTATGTCTCAAACTGGGTTTATTTATGAGAAGAACAATTTCACTGCATTAGTAAACAAGGGTATTCAGCAATCTGGTGACTATCACAAGATGATGAACTTTGTGAAGAGTTGCAAGCTTAGCTATACCATGCTGGAATCTCCCACAATCTTTTGTGAAGTTATTGAAGAGATGTGGACCACTGCTACATACAACTCAACAGATAAGACCATCACTCTAACCATTAAAGGTAAAGAATTATGTATCAATAGTGATGTTATAAAAGCATGTTTCAAGATAACACTGTGACCTCACCACACACTGACACTGATATAATCAATATGCTGAATTCCATGAACTATGCTATTTCTACTTCTAAGTTAAGTGACATTAGGAGACTGGGCCTTAGGAAAGAATGGATTTTTATGTGTGATGTAGTGATAAAGGTCTTTTCAGGTAAAGTCAGTAATTTTGATTCAGTCAATATCTCCATGCTTAACATGCTCTGCATGCTAGTTACAGATAAATTCTATAATTTCAGTGACTTGTTTTGTTTGAGTTAGGTTTTAAACTAGGAGAGTTAAATAAGAGAGGTAAGACTCTGTATTATGCTAGATTCTTTATGATGTTAGCTAACCATCTCTCTGAGGGTATTGTGCTTGAGAACCCTAACAACAAATTAGATTGTTGGGTTCAAGAAAGAAGGCTCATTGCAGATTTGAACATGGCCAATCATCACAAGGAGGTGCCACTGTTCTATTTCCCTGTAATGGAAGCACCTCAGGTAAGTGAGGTAAGTTCATTTATTCCTACCATTATTCCAACCTCACAAATTTCTTTGAGTTCTAGTGTGGCTATGACAACTGTGTCAATAACCCAACAGTTGCCTACCCAAGCTACCAAACCTGCAAATATTTCAAAATCCAAATCAAAGAAAGCCCCCTCCGGTATCTCTCAAAAGATGCCAGTTGCAAAAACCACCAAAACCAAAGAGGGGAGTGTGCAGGTGGGTAAGACAGGTGAGGGAAGGGGTGAACATAAAAAAAACCCTAAGGATAAGGATGGAAAGTTGAGTGGTTCCCAGCCTAGCCACACTGCAGTTTCCCAACAAACTGCAGTGCTTAAAAAGGATAAAAGCTCATTTCTAGCTGCATCCTCCCAAAAAGGATGTAGTTATTGAACAAATCTCTCAACCAAGAGCACAGGCCAAGAGGGTTAGGGACACAAGCTCACCCCAGACTTATGCTAGAAAGAAGAAATCTAAAACCCTTGGTGATGCACAGGGTGCACACACTGTGCAAACTGGTGTTAAAGACACAGTCACTACACCTTCACAAATTCAATTTGATGTGGCTCCAATAAATGTGGAGTCACAGCCAAAATCTCTAGTAATAGAAGCACCTCAAACACCAAACTCACCCACAAACTCACTGGATGTGGATATGATAAACACATCAATTCCTGATTCCCCTTCTTTAACTTTGTTGGGGAAGCCAAAATCTAGTGCAAGTGAGCATCATCTTTTAGATGATTTGTTGGCTCACTTGCCCATTCTTTCATGAACTGTTGAATCATCTGTGCCCAAAATATCTTCACTCAGCACAGAGTCCACAATAGTTTCCATTCCTAGTTCATTCATTTCTACTCTCTCGATGGATATTGCTCATCCGTCGAGTAGTGATTGTATCCCGACGGATAAGCTTAACATCAATTATCCGTCGGATAGCAAAACCACTCTCCCGATGGATATCACTCATCCGTCAAGTATCTCTGCACAACTTCAAACTTTATTTATTTCAAGTGCAGAAGAATTAGTGGTTGTACAGTCACTATTAGGATTGAGAGAGAAGAGTGTTTTGAGTGAGAGTCTGGGTTGCTCCCAGGAAAAAGGAGAGTAAATCAGTGAAATTATGCAATCCATTTCTTCAGGAATGGCAAAAGAAAGTGAGAGGAGTCCCACCTTAGATGATGAAGGTGAGGGTGTGAGGGTGGGGAGCCAGGGTGAGACCCTGATGCAACAAAAGAGAGAAAACGAGAGAAATGCAGGTACTTGAGCTATAAGGATGGATGTCATTGCTAGTGAGTTAATGAATGTCCAGGATGCAGACAGGGAGGGACTATCTCAGCAACCTAAAGCTGTTATAGATTCCACCTCCCTTGATGCTGAGGCATTTACTCACCCTATTTCAGCTTATCAACTTCTAGCTGAACAGGTCAATGACAATGCAGAAAGGATGCTCGATCTGGTACATACCACACAGTCTATGATAAGAGCTAAGGATGGCATCACAGCTTTACCCTCTATAGCTGGTGATGTGGATTATGAGACTGATGGCTCAGCTGATTTCTTTGGTAATGAAAGTGGGGATAGTGAAGATGAAGCAATGGACATAGGGGGACAAGTAGGTTCCAGTTCAAGATCAGGTATGCCATCATGGGCATTTTCAAAGCACTATGATGAGCAGTACTTCAAGACAACCCTGATCCACCTAATCAATCAGACACATAATGCTCTTTAAACCACTTCAAATGCCAGCACCAAGAAGCTTCTTCAGGCACATCTAGCCTCTTTGTAACTTCAACAAATTCAAGGCTTCCAACATGCTAGGGATGTAAACACCATCAAGGGTGATATTGAGGAGATGAAGAAGGCCATTTCAGACAAAATGGACTCTAAGCTTCCAGAAGCTACAATGCTTGACATTAAGAGGCAATTAAGGAAAAATTCTGATCTTGCTACCAAGATAGATGCATTGGATACAAGAATGTCAGCCATGGAAGCATCTTTAACAGCCATTCATCTTCATCAAGCCCAACAGACAGATTTACTTTAAAAACTGGTGGCTGCTCAAACCCCCTCCTCTGCTCAACTTGATGATAACAAAAAGGGGGAGAAAGGACCAAGTGAGGGGGAGAAGCTTCAAATTCAAATCAGTAAAGTGATTGTGCCTTCAATTACTATCTCAAAGCCACCAGTTACAAACAGTATAGATCTGATAAATGTAGCAGCAACCAACTTTAGAGCAGCTGAAAAGAAGAAGTTGAGTCCACTCAACTGGAAGAAGATTGATGAAGATATACAAAGGAAGTTTGAACTAGTCAAGGAGCCATTAAAGTCAGCCATCCATCACTCTCAAGTCAAGCAATTTTCTGTGAATGAAATGAACATGAACTATCTGGAAAGGGGACAGTCATCCTGCATCAAATCTCCAAAGGCTGAAATAATTCTGAAACCAAGGGTAAATTATTCAAAATTATCATTGAAGAACCCTTTGGATACTGTGTATGAGATACCTAAGCCTGATGAAAAGAAGCTTCTGTCAAGGTCAATTGCTTTCTACAAAGATCCAGCTGATTCAGTTTCCAAAAAGAGAATTGCTAAAATTTTCAGGAATGGGAAATAAATTTGTGTGGTGGTTGGACATCCTCAATTTGCTCAAGCAAAGAGAGAAGAAAATGCTAGATTGAAGCAGGAAAAGAAGCAAGCTGCTCTAGATGCTAAAAAGGCTAAACAAAAGAAAGAGCAAATTGCTATCTTGGCCAAGCTACATGCTGTAAATTCATCACAACAAATTCCTGCTCAGCCATCTGAAATCATTGAATATCAAGATCCAAAGAAGCAAGTTGAACAACAGAAGAAGTCTCCAAGAATCAAGGAATTGGCTAAAAGAACCAAAAGGAAACTGGACATTGCTGATAAGGAATTGGAGAATCAGTTTCCCAAGGAATCCACTCCAACTACAACTCGAGCATCAAAACCCTCTGTGGTATTTGAAGATATCAAGATAGTGGATCCTTACAGGAACATTCATGGTGAACCTATTGTGCCTAAAGATGAGCCAATAGAATGGGAGAACATACCAATTCCTGACTTCAATCTGCCAATCCTTAACAAGCCAAAGAGAACAAAGTCAAGAGCAGTCAAGAAAGTGAAGTTGTCACCTCTCAAATCAAAATCTCTAGTCAAAGCTCAATCTAAAGTCAACAAAGGAGATTATATGTACTTGTGTGACATCAAGGAATTTTCTGATCTAAACCTCTATCTAGATGAACTAGATGAAGTGAGAGGAATTGATGCATATAGAAACCTACCTGAAAGGTTAGTGTTCAAGTACAAGGTGTAATATCCGAGATATAACGTGTAATTATTTTTACTATTAAATAATTAATATGTGTGTTCAGTATCTATTCTGTGAGTTAATTGTTAAGTGATATATGTACTTGAATATTCAAAAATAATATTAATTGAGTATTTTAATTTTTATATGTCCAAAATAAAATATAGATAATTGTCATATCTTCCTAATTATTTTTATGTTGATTTATAGATTTATAAGAATCATATGAAATTTTTAAAATCTTTTTCCGGGTAATTAAAATTTATTTTATAAAAACGGGAACCAACCGACGTCAACCGTTGTTACGTTTTTGGAACCCGAAACTCTTCCGAGAACTCCTTCCTAACCTAATTGTAATATTCCGAGCATTTTCCATGTTTCGACTTTTTCGATCCGGCATACGGTTTGTCCTGCGCGGGTCCCGGCACAACATTTTCGATACAATATTCGTTTCGGTAAATTAATAAAACCCGTATTTTCGATAAACGGGAGCTTTTATTAAACTATCCCAATTATCACTTCGTAGTACGTGTAACTGGGTGCTGAGACCAAGACCGCAGTACAAGCTGTACTGATTTGGATAATTATCCCGAAAACCGATACCGTTTGGATCAGTTTTTTATAAATAAACGTACCATTTTATATCCGGAATGATCCAACGGGATACTAATTTTCCGTAATTATAAATAGCCTTTTACCGTATTTTATTTCGTATAAAAATCATTTGCAGACAGATAATTATATGATTTTACAGAGAAAAATCTTATATTCATAAACTGTTCTAAGAATCAAACAGCAAAACGAAGGCGTTACCGATCTCTGTTTTCAAAGCTTGAGTAACCAAAACGAAGGATTTGAGGTGTTCTATCAGACTCTGAGCTTTGTTTCACTGCAGAATCAAAGGTTTAATTTCTAAAAATTTATTTATTTCGAATTTATTTTATTAAAATATGAATTTTTGTTCGGATGATTGTTTGTATGATTTGATGATTGCATGTTGTAGAGCTTGTTTTCCTGATGATTTTCATATGTCATACGTCTGATTTGGAGTTCAATAACATGTTCAAATTTGAGTTGATTTTCGAATTTTAAAATTAGGGTTTATAACCCGTATGAATGTTCTTAATTGAAATTTGGGGGTTTCTTATTCTGTGATAGATTGATGTTGTGTTATAGTGGGTTGTGTTCTCTGTGAAATTAGCAACCCAGTCGTATAAGTTTCATGAACCAACGAGGTCTGTAGAGAAGGGAGTTGTGTTTTGAATATTTTTGATGTTCGCCGGAAACCGGCGATGTTCTTGGCCAATTTCCGGCCAAAACATGAATGATTATAATGATTTGATTGCATGAATATGTTCCTGGCGAGGTGTAGTTGTGATCTGGACAGTTTGGTGGCCTGAGGTGGCCGGAATCGTGTTCTCCGGCCATACTCCGGCGAAGTCGACGGCGGGGTTGGTAAAATTGCAAACAGGCCCC
>NW_027417977.1:0-68991 GCF_009905375.1 Apium graveolens
GGCGATAGCTGGAAAACAGGGTTAATTGAAGGAAGTATACGTGACTAAACCCATTGGTTTTGAAAAGAAGAATGAAGAGCATAAGATATATGGTTGTTAAAAGTGATCTACTGATTTTCCAATCACCTAGAGCATCGTATTTGCGCTCTATATATCTATGTGAAAACCCGGGTCAAATCATGGGCCCTTTTCGAAAACCGGGTCAAATCTCGATTCCGAGTCCAAAATAAGTTGAAGCCTACCCCCAATGCAGCCAACTTGGGTAATGACTAGCCCATCACAGGCCCCCAAAAGATCATGATTTATTGGTGGAAAGTAGTAGTTCTTTGTCTTATAAACTAAACATAAGTCCCAACTCTCCTCGATGGGACTGAGGTGTTACAAACTCCCCCACTTAAACTTCGACATCCTCGTCAGGCCTGAACAGACAGCCCAAAGGACCAAGATCGTACCTCTCTAGCCATTATGGGATAATACTGGTTGGCTTCGTGTCCCCACCTCCGGACCTCTTACCATTGTGGGATAATACCCCAGCCTTCGTGTCCCCACCTCCCACAACCTGACGAATCAAGCTTTCGAAAGTCGGTTCTGATACCATATGTGAAAACCCGGGTAAAATCCGAAGCCCTTTTCTAAATCAGGTCAGTTCCCAATTTCGAGTCCGAAATAAGCTGAAGCCTATTATCCCAAATGCAGCCAACATGGGTAATGACTAGCCCAACACAGGCTCACAAAAGATCTTGATTTGTTGGTGCAAGTAGTAGTAGTACTTTATCTTATAAACTAAACATATGTCTGAAATCTAGTATTGGAAACATTTTGAAGTTTAAGAAGCGATGGAAAGTGAGTTTGGTATGGGTGCAGAAGGGGCATACCACATTGGTTTGAAGGTAAACCGAAAAAAGGTTCACAGGGATCAGGAAAATAGCTTACGGAAAAAAGATCTTGAAGAAGGCGAACATTTTAACTTATAAAACAAATAGATATCATATAGATTCTAAAGTACATATAGAAAATGATGAAGGTGGTAAATTAGTGGATTCCACCTTGTACAAAAGTATCATTGACGAGTTAAGGTACCTTATGCATACCCTTCCATATATTTCATATTATATGGGGAATTAAAGAATGTAAATGAATAGGCCTGCTAAGTTACATTACAACATTTTGTAGAAGATTTTTCGCAACATCAAGGACACTCCTAAATATGGATGGTTTATGGGTATATGTACAAGGAGCTGGGAATTATATGGTAAGTGGCTACTCGGATAGTGATCATGCATGAAGTGTGGATGAAAAAAAATTACATCTCATATGGCATTCTACTTGAATAAAAATTCATCACATGAATGTCGGAGGAATAGAGATGTGTTGCTTTGTCTTCCTGCGAGGCCGAATTTATGGCGGCAACGACAACAACCACACAACATATTTGGTTGCAGAACTTGTTCAAGTAGGTGATTGATGTGTCTAAAGGCCATGTGATTATATATAGGATATATTACCGATAAAAATGGGTAAAATAATCATACATTTACAAGGTATATGTTGTCTGCCGAAAACCTCAAGAGGTGCCTCATGGCATGGCTCCATCTGTTGTCTAGCTAGGTTCATCTTGGTATACATCCGATAAAATAAGATATTGGCCGAACTCCTTCTGTCCACTAAAGCTTTCCATATCTTCTTTTTCCCGATGACAGGGTGGATTATCAACGAATATGCATGTGGGTATATGACATTCTCGTAGTTCCTCTTTGATTAAGAAAAGAGACATAGTCTGTCTAGTAGGGATGCACTAGTATTAAATTTAAACTTCACGAGTACCATTTCCTGGAATTTTTACTTTTAGTCCGACTGTGCTGCCTCCCGAATCATCTTCACCTCTTCCTGATATCTCTCTTCGGGTACTTTATTCCTTGACTCAAAATTTTTACAAATTCATTGAGTTCTGAATCCTTGATTAATTTTTCAATTGACCTCTTCCAGTAAAAATATTCATCAGTATTATGCCACATTATCTTGATGGTCGTCATAGTACTTATTGCCATTCTTCTTGTGGTGGCCATTTATTTTGGCTGGTTGGATTAAGTCTGGTCGCCATTGATTCATAGAAATTTCAAAGATCAGCGCGTTAAGAGGTGTAAACACAGTTAATTCTCTATTCCTTCTCTTTCTGAGTTTCGATCTATTTTCTTCTTATCAATAACCCTATGATCGTTTCTTTAGTCTTTGTTGGATTCTCATGAGTATTCGTAGCGTATGACTGTCAGTTACGGTTATCTCTTAGGGGCTCCTTCTATCCCTCAAAAATCTCCATCTTCCTTCAAATGTTCTCACCCCTTAAATATATATCATTCATGCACTTTGGGGATAATCATAAAGAGACGACATGAGCCTTTTACCATTGATGGGTCCAAACTAGTGGTCAGATATACCATGTCTTTATTCTTGTTCAAATTAGTGATCATACCAGCTTCCTTTTGAGTCTGGAAAAGTAGTCGCCTAGAGACTCGCTCATCCATTGCATGCAGTATATGAGGGTTTCAGTGTCATTTTGGCATATGTGTGAGTAATGCCCCCCTTCAGATACTCTTAAACATCTTACATATCATTGTCTGGTCGTGACTTATGCCAGTCATCTACAACTCATATTTGTCATAATGGTCTTCGAGATCCCCTCCCATTTAATTAGTCATCTTTTGGAATTTTTTTCTTCACCCGGTGGGGGTCGATAGGCTTCAACCTCTTCAAGAACCACCGGTTCACGACTAATCGTTATGTCCCCAAACAAGGCTTTCTCCATCTTTTCGAGAGAGACTCTTCCTCTTCGACCTTTTTGGAGTCCAAAGTCAATACGGCCGTTGTCCACCTTCTCCCATGGTGTGAGTCAGAGTCTGTGGACTCATCATCCTCATAGGCTCATTTCTCTTTTCGAGAACTCTCGGCCTATTTAGTTTCTTCTAGTGAGGATCGTAACACTTTTACCGCAAATTCTTGCTCTTCGCTTTGAGTTTAAAAACATCGGCTCCCATTTTTTATATTTCACTTGCTCTACTTCTTCCCATTCTTTCTATTTTCCCCTTTGTCTAGCAACCCTCTCAGCCACCAATTTATTCAACTTCCCCTATTCAGCCAATATCTTATTTCATCGGACGTATACCAAGAACCTAGCCGGACAACAGATGGAGCCATGCCATGAGGCACCTCTTGAGGTTTCGGAAGACATCATATACCTTATGAAGGTATGATTACTTTACCCGTTCTTACCGGTAAAACATCCATATATATTATCACAAGGCCTCTAGACACATCAATCACCTACTTGAACAAGTTCTTCAACCAAATACCTTATGTGGTTTTTATCGTTGCCGCCATGAATTTGGCCTCGCATAAAGACAAAGTAACACACATATATTTCTCAGACACTCATGTTATGAATTTTTATTCAAGTAGAATGCCATATGAGATGTACTCTTTTTTCATCCAAGCTTCTTGCATGATCATTATCCGAGTAACCACTCAACATATAATTACCAGCTCCTTGTACATACACCCATAAACCATTCATATTTAGGAGTGTCTTTAATGTTGCATAAAATCCTCTATAACATTCTAGTGTAATTTATCAGGCATATCCATGTACAACGGGGTTGTATAAGGTACGTAACTTGCCAATGATACTTTTGTACAATATGGAATCCACTAATTTACCACTTTCATGTTTTCTATCTGTACTTTGTACTCCATAAAATATTTATAGTAGTTTAAGTTAGCATGTTCACCTTCTCCAAGATCCTTTTTCCATAAGTTATTTTCCTTATCTTTGTGAACCATTTTTTTCGGTTTACCTCCAAACCAAGGTAGTATGCCTGCTTTGCTTTAGCACTCATGTCAAACTCACTCTCCATGTCCTTCTAAAACTTTAAAATATTTCCAAATTAAGATATATTGACTGTGAATACCATGCTCCAGGTGACTGGAAAAGTCCTTAGATCTTTTAAACAACTGATATACCATATGCTCTTCATTCTTCTTTTCAAAACCAATGAGTTTAGTCACGTATACTTCTTTTCAAAAATCGACAAAATTTTGCAGCTAAGGCTAAGTGATGCAGCTGTCATCCCTGTTTGTAGCTAACCAATGTGGTTGCATCTAAGTGATGAACAAGCCTGACCAGTTTTGCAGCTAACACCAATAATAATCTCAAAGTTTCAACCAAGTTACAAGCGAATACTTCATAGTAATCAATCCCCAACTTCTGAACATAGCAACTCGCCAAACGTTTATCCTAATATTTTACTTCACCATTTCTATCCTTCTTGATCTTATACACCAAACGTTTATCCTAATATTTTACTGTCACCATAGTAATGTACAATGAGTATATAAATTGTTTGGCTTAGCCATATGTACTTTGACATAGTTATAATGAATATTTTTTATGATTTTCTATTGTAATGTAAATTTATTATTGAAAATTATCCTTATATTTATAAACTTGCTTTTTTACTAACAAAATTTCACTAGACACTTTTTCTAAATAAAATTGTGACAAGCACAAAAAGGCTGAGAACTACATAAATACACTATTTTGTCAAATACTTTCCAAATTCAAGTCCAATATTATTGCAAAATGAATAAAGATGATAGTTCATAAATTATTTTACGAATTTTCTTTTTTGAATAAAAGTATAAACTAGTACTTGTTTATCCCAGTGATTTGTAAATTTAAAAAATATCCATATTATATGATTAATAGAGTCATTAATTTCATGGTAAGATGTATTTTACAATGTTTGTATTTTATTTATTTGATTATATAATATGTATATTTGTTAGGTGTTTAATTTATAAAACATTAAATTTTACTTAGTTATGGTATAAGTGTTTATTTTTTAAGACGCTAGGCTATTAAAGTTAGATGCACTAATAATGTTTCTTGCACTTGTTTCTTTGCACCAGGTTGAGAAGAAAGTGTGTGAATATTTTCTCAAATGGAGATACTTTTCCATTGTTGGAGGTTCCTATAAATAAACAGTTTTGGGCCGATGACTCAAAAGCCCATATGTTAATGCCTAGTATGTTTAATTGGAAGCCCGGTGCCAAGAAATCCTGAGAAGCTATAGAATAAGGACAAGGCACGTACAAATGGAAGTAACTGACATATATGCCACGTTCTACTTGATCTTCCTCGTTCAAGTCAAGTGACACTAAGAGTGGCAATACCTAGTATAAAGATTGGTTCAAGTTTGCTACTTTGATACACAATCATATATACAATTACTAAGTTCTTCAACTCTTACAATTTCCCTTAATTTTTTTTTTTCTAAACTAGATTTTTAGTATGATTTTAGTTTTCATTTTGTTATGTAGCCCGCCTCCAAGATGCTAGGTATGTTTGATTTATTTCAAAGTCTGGTGAATAAGCTGCTTTACAAGTGATTTGTGGTATATATCATTTGCTCCTGTGCTCTTCTACTCCATTTATATATGTTGAAATCTCTATATATTGTGTGCATATATTATTATTTTTAAATTTTTATTTCACTAATATTTTCTCAATTTTGTATGTTAGTCCACTTAATTTGTAAATTGAAATTTTTATAATCTTGTGTAAATTAAATTTTGGTGGTGCATTTGTTTCTATATGGATTAAATCATCATACATATTGAATTGAATAATCAATAAATATAGAGTATTTATTAGTTTGTACTTTAGGTAGATTTTACTTAAAGTTAGCTTTTAAAAATGAGACTTTGGATTATTTAAATTTTATTTTGGTTTATATTTGAATGTTATTTTTGTTTATGGGTGTAGTCAATGAAAGCTAAGTATATTTTTTATTTATGTTAGTGTTTAATTTTTAATACACACTACACATTTTAAATGAAGGTTAATTCTTTTATCTTTGTTTATGTTAAACGATTGTGGTATGTTAAGATATGATAAATAATAGTGTTAAATATAAAACTCTTACTAGTAATATGGTATTGTGCTCCAAGTCCATGTTTTTAGGTGAATCCACATGTTGCTGCTGACCCACTTTGCCGGAATACATGGGTGATGTGAAGAGGACATTGGTGGAGCTTATTGGTGCTGTGGCCTTGGAGCTTTAATGAGTGGTGCTGGTCAAGGCCTATTTATCCCTCAAGGTCTATGCATTATGCTCTGGTAGGTTTGTTTGTAATTTGATTTGTCATTGTTTTCTATAGTTATATTAGGTTTTTTGGGTATGTCAACAGTTATAGTTCATTTAGTTTATTTTATTGATTGTATTGTTATGATCATATGTTTAGTGTTGTATACATGGCTTTTAAAAGTTTTAACACTGCTGTGTGATACTAAAGAAATATTTTTAACTTATATCTTTAATTATACAATTGTAATGTCTAGTTCATTGTTGGTTGATCAAACATTATTTACATGATATCAAGTCAACAAGTCTGCTCTTCACTTGTTAATTTGACGATTATTTTGTAAAAAGTTTGCGTCACTGCATAAAAATAACATAAATTCCGACAAATTTCCCGAAATAGATTAAATGGCCCGAATTAGAACATTAAAAATTATTCTATCTTTGTATGTTAAAGGATTGTGGTATATTAAAATTTGATAAAGAATAAGTGTTAATTACAAAACTGAAGACCGACCTACTCTCCACTCGTAATATGGTATTGTGAGTTTGTTATCTAGTCCATGATCATGTATTTCTCAACAGTTCTTGGTTCCTAAAGCTAATTGGATTTTTGGGCTCACAGGGGATTACTCTTATTACATTGTTTTCCTATATCAATGGAGGCATCAGCTACACCTGTTATTATTTTTATCGTAATCTTTTCCATCTTTGGCATTGCATAAGGCATTAGTTTAATTGATGCCTTTGTTATTTAAAAAATGTTAAGTTTTTGTGGACATCTCGTTCTTGATAGAGTATATATTTATGTATATTTAAAGGATTTTATAAAGTAAGAATGAGGGAAACAACAAGAGTCTTAACACGACTCGTGACAGTAACATGATGAAGTTTTTTACTTATAATATGTATGGCCACTATGCAGCAGAGCGCGGGAAAGCATGACTTCAAAATGAGAAAAGTAAGGACTTGAGTCCAACCTCAACCAATTCGAGATGATGAACCCACTTCATTGTTGACTAGATGTGATCAAAAGAGGTGATATTGTATTATTAAATAAAGGGAAGGGTGTTCCAAGTTTTTTCCATAAGGGAGAAATCGAGTCAGACATAAATATGTGGAACTTTGATAGCACCTCCTGTAATCACATGATTGGGCGTCGTGAAAAAATCAGCAAATTGAATGTGACCGATATTGAAAAGGTTCATTTTGGTGATGGACCTATTGTCAATATTGAAGGAAAATGTGTAATCAGATTCAAGTAAATATGGAGATGAACACACACTTAAAGAGGTATATTTCATTCCAACGATGTGTAACAATATTATAACTTAGGGAAATTATCAGATGAAGGCAGCAAGGTGGTGCTAACCAGACAATACTTATTGGTTTATGATAATTGTTGAAATTTTTTATCATAGGTGCATAGGTCGGTAAACATATTGTACAAAATTGTCATCAAACAGTGCAATTATCAGATCATTCATGTACATTCAGGATTTATGGCAGGAATGAAGTAGAACTGATACATGATGATCTATGTGGCTTGATATCTCCACCATTTTCACCAGAAATAGTATGTATTTTTTATGGTCAATGATTACAATCGTGCAATGCGGGTTTTTATATTAAAAACTAAAGATCATGCACTAAAAGTGCGTACTTGCTGAAAAGGAAGAAAATAATAGATTAAAACATTAACGAAGGACATATATAAGGAGTTCACATCGAAGGACATTGAAGATTTTGTGTAAGAGATGGTAAAAGAGACATTTGACTACACCCTAAACTCCACAACAAAATGGGGTCGTAGGAAGGCAAAATAGGATAGTAATCGCAATGACTAGGAGTTTTATAAAAGAGAAAAATATATTAGCTATAATGTGGGTATAGGCTGTGAGGAATTTGGTTAATATTTTAAACCATCTACCAACAAAGTCCTTGACTGAAGAGACTTCTTATGAAGTCTGGACATGTACTAAACCTAAATTCGATCATGTACATATTTTCATATGTTTAGCACTTGTCAAGGTTTCGAATGTTTATATGGAAAAACTTGATGCCAGAAGTGTGACTATGATTTATATTAGAAAGGAACCTAGAACAAAGGCTCGCGGGTTATAGAGCCCAAATATGGGAAGGCTATATATCACTTGAGATGTTATGTTCGAGGATGAAAAAGGGTGGAACTTGTAGTATTCTGAGATGCTAGTTTCTTTGACACATTCATCATTATTGATTCAAAAAATTACACATATAAAGATAATGAGATGGAGATATTGTCACCTCATACATTAAACTCTTTGACTAATTCATTTCTGAAGAATAAAAATATGGGATATGACTCTAAAGTATGAAGAAACTCCAGCGAACCCAAAAATTGATGGAACTGAAGAAATCGAGATTTCAAATGAACTACTTCTGATGGGCTTCGTATAACTAAATAAATTAATACAAGCATAGTTTTTTGTGAATATAATGAAGCTATAAAAATTGACACTCACGCAATCGAGAAGAACATGACATGGGAGCTAACAGAACTGCCATTTGGATGTAACCTATCAGTCTAAAGTTAGTGTAAAAGATCAAGAAGGATGAAAATAATGATATAGGAAAATACGAGGTTAGACTCATGGCGAGTCGCTATGTTTAGAAGTTGGGGATTGATTACGATGAAGTATATGTGTTTGTAACTTGGTTAAAACTGTGAGATTATTTTTGGTGTTAGCAATAAAATTGGGTTGGCTTGTGCATCAATTGGATGTAACCCCATTGGTCAGCTATAAAACAGGGTTGGCCGGTGCATCATTTGGCGATAGCTGGAAAACAGGGTTAATTGAAGGAAGTATACGTGACTAAACCCATTGGTTTTGAAAAGAAGAATGAAGAGCATAAGATATATGGTTGTTAAAAGTGATCTACTGACTTTTCCAATCACCTAAAGCATCGTATTTGCGCTCTATGTATCTATGTGAAAACCCGGGTCAAATTATGGGCCCTTTTCGAAAACCGGGTCAAATCTCGATTCCGAGTCCAAAATAAGTTGAAGCCTACCTTCCTCAATGCAGCCAACTTGGGTAATGACTAGCCCATCACAGGCCCCCAAAAGATCATGATTTATCGGTGTAAGTAGTAGTAGTTCTTTGTCTTATAAACTAAACATAAGTCCCAACTCTCCTCGATGTGGGACTGAGGTGTTACAAACTCCCCCACTTAAACTTCCGACATCCTCGTCAGGCCTGAACAGACAGCCCATAGGACCAAGATCGTACCTCTCTAGCCATTATGGGATAATACGGTTGGCTTCGTGTCCCCACCTCCGGACATCTTACCATTATGGGATAATACCCTCAGCCTTCGTGTCCCCACCTCCCACAACCTGACGAATCAAGCTTTCAAAAGTCGGTTCTGATACCATATATGAAAACCCAGGTAAAATCCGAAGCCCTTTTCTAAAATCAGGTCAAGTCCCAATTTCGAGTCTGAAATAAGCTGAAGCCTATTATCCCAAATGCAGCCAACTTGGGTAATGAGTAGCCCAACACAGGCTCATAAAGATTCTGATTTGTTAGTGCAAGTAGTAGTAGTACTTTATCTTATAAATTAAACATATGTCTGAAATCTAGTATTGGAAACATTTTGAAGTTTAAGAAGCAGATGGAAAGTGAGTTTGGTATGGGTGCAGAAGCGGGCATACCACAGTGGTTCGGAGGTAAACCGAAAAAAGGTTCACAGGGATCAGGAAAATAGCTTACGGAAAAAAAATCTTGAAGAAGGCGAACATTTTAACTTATAAAACAAATAGATATCATATATATTCTAAAGTACATATAGAAAATGATGAAGGTGGTAAATTAGTGGATTCCACCTTGTACAAAAGTATCATTGACGAGTTAAGGTACCTTATGCATACCCTTCCATATATTTCATATTATATGGGGAATTAAAGAAGGTAAATGAATAGGCCTACTAAGTTACATTACAAAGTTTTGTAGAAGATTTTACGCAACATCAAGGACACTCCTAAATATGGATGGTTTATGGGTATATGTACAAAGAGCTGGGAATTATATGGTAAGTGGCTACTCGGATAGTGATCATGTATGAAGTGTGGATGAAAAAAAATTACATCTCATATGGCATTCTACTTGAATAAAAATTCATCACATGAATGTCAGAGGAATAGAGATGTGTTGCTTTGTCTTCCTGCGAGGCCGAATTTATGGCGGCAACGACAACAACCACACAACATATTTGGTTGCAGAACTTGTTCAAGTAGGTGATTGATGTGCCTAAAGGCCATGTGTATATATATGGATATATTACCGATAAAAATGGGTAAAATAATCATACATTTGCAAGGTATATGTTGTCTGCCGAAAACCTCAAGAGGTGCCTCATGGCATGGCTCCATCTGTTATCTAGCTAGTTCATCTTGGTATACGTCTGATAAAATAAGATATTGGCCGAACTCCTTCTGTCCACTAAAGCTTTCCATATCTTCTTTTTCCCGATGATAGGGTGGATTATCAACGAATATGCATGTGGGTATATGACATTCTCTAGTTCCTCTTTGATTAAGAAAAGAGACATAGTCTGTCTAGTAGGGATGCACTAGTATTAAATTTAAACTTCACGAACGTACCATTTCCTGGAATTTTTACTTTTAAGTCCGACTGTGCTGCCTCCCGGAATCATCTTCACCTTATCCTGATATCTCTCTTCGGGTACTTTATTCCTTGACTCAAATTTTTATAAATTCATTGAGTTCTGAATCCTTGATCAATTTTTCAATTGACCTCTTCCAGTAAAAATATTCATCAGTATTATGCCACATTATCTTGATGCTCGTCATAGTACTTATTGCCATTCTTCTTGTGGTCGGCCATCTTCATTTTGGCTGGTTGGATTAAGTCTGGTTCGCCATTGATTTCATAGAAAATTTCAAAGATCAGCGCGTTAAGAGGTGTAAACACAGTTAATTCTCTATTCCTTCTCCTTTCTGAGTTTCGATCTATTTTCTTCTTATCAATAACCCTATGATCATTTCTTTAGTCTTTGTTGGATTCTCGTGAGTATTCGTAGCGGTATGACTGTCAGTTACGGTTATCTCTAAGGGGCTCCTTATATCCCTCAAAAATCTCCATCTTCCTTCGAATGTTCTCACCCCTTAAATATATATCATTCATGCACTTTGGGGATAATCATAAAGAGACGACATGAGCCTTTTACCATTGATCGGGTCCAGACTAGTGGTCAGATATACCATGTCTTTATTCTTGTTCAAATTAGTGATCATACCAGCTTCCTTCTTGAGTCTGGAAAAGTAGTCGCCTAGAGACTCGCTCATCCATTGCATGCAGTATATGAGGATTTCAGTGTCATTTTCGGCATATGTGTGAGTAATGCCCCCCTTCAGATACTCTTAAACATCTTACATATCATTGTCTGGTCGTGACTTATGCCAGTCATCTACAACTGATATTTGTCATAATGGTCTTCGAGATCTCCCCTCCCATTTAACTTAGTCATCTTCTGGTATTTTTTTCTTCACCCGGTGGGGGTCGATAGGCTTCAACCTCTTCAAGAACCACCGGTTCACGACTAATCGTTCTATCCCCAACAAGGCTTTCTCCAATCTTTTCGAGAGACGTTCCTCTTCGACCTTTTTGGAGTCCAAAGTCAATACAGCCGTTGTCCACCTTCTCCCATGGTGTGAGTCAGAGTCTGTGGACTCATCATCCTCAACATAGGCTCATTTCTCTTTTCGAGAACTCTCGGCCTATTTAGTTTCTTCTAGTGAGGATCGTAACACTTTTACCGCAAATTCTTGCTCTTCGCTTTGAGTTAAAAACATCGGCTCCCATTTTTTATATTTCACTTGCTCTACTTCTTCCCATTCTTTCTATTTTCCCCTTTGTCTAGCAACCCTCTCAGCCCCAATTTATTCAACTTCCCCTATTCGGCCAATATCTTATTTCATCGGACGTATATCAAGATAAACCTAGCCGGACAACAGATGGAGCCATGCCATGAGGCACCTCTTGAGGTTTTCGGAAGACATCATATACCTTGTGAAGGTATGATTAATTTACCCGTTCTTACCGGTAAAACATCCATATATTATCACAAGGCCTCTAGACACATCAATCACCTACTTGAACAAGTTCTTCAACCAAATACCTTATGTGGTTTTTATCGTTGCCGCCATGAATTTGGCCTCGCACAAAGATAAAGTAACACACATATATTTCTCAGACACTCATGTTATAAATTTTTATTCAAGTAGAATGCCATATGAGATGTACTCTTTTTTCATCCAAGCTTCTTGCATGATCATTATCCGAGTAACCACTCAACATATAATTACCAGCTCCTTGTACATACACCCACAAACCATTCATATTTAGGAGTGTCTTTAATGTTGCATAAAATCCTCTAGATAACATTTAGTCTAATTTATCAGGCATATCCATGTACAATGGGGTTGTAATGGTACGTTAACTTGCCAATGATACTTTTGTACAATATGGAATCCACTAATTTACCATTTTCATGTTTTTCTATCTGTACTTTGTACTCCATAAAATATTTATAGTAGTTTATAAGTTAGCATGTTCACCTTCTCCAAGATCCTTTTTCCATAAGTTATTTTCCTTATCTTTGTGAACCATTTTTTTCGGTTTACCTCCAAACCAAGGTAGTATGCCTGCTTTGCTTTAGCACTCATGTCAAACTCATCTCCATGTCCTTCTAAAACTTTAAAATATTTCCAAATTAAGATATATTGACTGTGAATACCATGCTCCAGGTGACTGGAAAAGTCCGTAGATCGTTTTAAACAACTGATATACCATATGCTCTTCATTCTTCTTTTCAAAACCAATGAGTTTAGTCACGTATACTTCTTTTCAAAATCGACAAAATTTTGCAGCTAAGGCTAAGTGATGCAGCTGTCATCCCTGTTTTGTAGCTAACCAATATGGTTGCATCTAAGTGATGAACAAGCCTGACCAGTTTTGCACCTAACACCAATAATAATCTCACAAGTTTCAACCAAGTTACAAGCGCGAATACTTCATAGTAATCAATCCCTAACTTCTGAACATAGCAACTCGCAAACGTTTATCCTAATATTTTACTGTCACCATTTCTATCCTTCTTGATCTTATACACCAACTTCAGAATAATAGGTTTATATCCAAAATGGAATTTCTGTTAGCACCTGGGTCATGTTCTTCTCGATTACGTGAATCTAAATTTTATAGCTTCATTCCATTCACTACTGATCTTTGCTTGTTTGAATGTCTTTGGGTACATGACACCTATCACACCCTCCAAATCCAGGGTATAAATTTAGGGCATGATTAACACTAACTACTCACTAAACCTGTGCAAATAAGATATAAATAAAATAATTACCCCGAACTACTACTACTCAGGATCTTTTCAAGGTTAAGGATTAAAAACAAGAATGACAAACCAACTTTATTATAAACCAGTTTAAACAATATGTCTCAAGAACTCTCTTTATTACAAAACATTATTCTATTCACATTTTAAACTAAACATCTTTTATTCAAACTACCACTATTACTTATCCTGCTACACCTGATCTGGCAACTCAATGCTCTCTTCTGGGATAGGAACAAACACCTTGGTATAAGGGGGTCCGCTGCTTGACTCTCTTCTTGACTACTCGTGTTCTGATGGGTTTCATTCTCTACCTTAACTGAAAAACAATGTAAATAATAAAAGGGGGTGAGCCAAAATTGCTCAACAACCATCTGTTTCTGTAAAGAATAATAAATGCCATTGCTAGCGAGCGCCAAATGAACGAGACTGGAAACAAGAACCAACATATGCACTATAACCTGCTGATAGTCAAGATACAGTGCATATCTATACCCAAGTGCATAGACCCAACCGACATAGGGTACCCAGGCAACTATGGCCTCATAATCAAGGGTCCAGTTAATACCCGGCCCAAATCGTAACCATCCAGTCCATAGCTTAGCATCGGAACAATCGGTATACTTGTGATGTATCCCAACATCAGGATATATCAGAGTATATATAAGTAAGGGTATCAACATTGGAATATGAATAGGGGATTATAAATTGGGAGAAATCAAGAATCGATATGAAATAGAACAAGAACTAATAACTGTGTATCAGTATATGTGAACAAGAATTATCAAAGTTTAATTGGTATGGAAAGTGGGGTATATTTCACTATTATGATCTTAGAATAGGGAAAAAACTTGTCTGGCGTGCACTTCACCTCGTATGATTCACTGCCTTCTCTTCTGGCTTGATTCGCCTTGGTGGTATTGAATCTATCATGGGAAGACATTCGTTTAGATAACTTACTTCATACGTGTATCTCGAATTGATACCATGTACCCCTATTTGTCTACCCATACGATTCTCTCAGACTCGCACATATAATAACACATAAGGTTCACATAATCACGTAAAACATATAGCACATAAAGCACATAATTGACTTTGGGCTTATAATTATCCTAAGAATCGATACTAGGCTTATACTTACACTAACAAACACTATCTGGTTCGATTTAATTCTTTGGGATTTATTGGACTCGATTCGACCCCTATTAGGGCCTATAACCAATTAACTACTATAAGACAACTCACTTCTGAAAAATTATGATTTATAGTTATTTTTAATGGATTCGTTTCATTTTTCTAAGTCTAAGGGTCTTGTTTCACTCGAATCGGACTAACGGTTTAATTACTATGCAATAAACAAGATTTAATTAATTATAAATCAATTCTAATTAATTAATCACAATTAATTAAACCTTAATTATATTTTTAAATCATTATTTAGTATTTATTATAATTTAAATTAATTAATCCTTAATTATTAAAATTATTACAACTTATTACAATTTATTACCAATTATATGATTTAATCGACTATTTACGAATAATTATTCGATACAAATAACTATAATGACATTCTTCGAAAAAATAAACTATCGCTCGAATAATAATCCAACTTATCGATCAATTACTCGTACAACTACGAGTTACTCACATTATTCGACTAATTATCGAATTATTATTCATATCATTCGATATATTTTTAACCTTATTTATTACTTAATTCTTAAATAATAAATAAATAATAAATAATATATCAATCAATTTCGAATTTCTAAATTAATGAAATAATTTAGAAATTAATTATAATATTTTTCATAATTTAAAACTAATTTTTAATAGATTTTTAGAATTTATAAAACTGATTTCGATTTACTAAAATATAAATAAATAATTAATAAATCAAAAATAGAAACAGGGAATTGATTTTCTGGGTTTTCAGGATAAAACCCGGCTCGTTTCCCGGGTTGAAACCAGATCGACTCCAGAACCCGACACCGGCGGCGTTTTCCGACAAGTAAAAATGACGACCAACCACAATAAAACCGCGGTTTTTAGTCTCGTTTCGTTCAACAATCAAGCCCAACGATTTTCCCTGTCTTTCTCCTCCTCCTTCCTCCATCGTCCCCAACGTCGGGAACCTCGCGAACGGCGGTGGCGGCGTTGTTTCCGGCGACGCTAAAACGGAACCCAACAGACACAAAACCGGTACCATTCGAATGAGGATTCAACACAATCTTCAACAATATCAACAATTATCAAATCATCAAACCTGAATTCGAAGAAATAAACCCGAAATTTCAAATCAAAATCAATTAAACTAAAGATATACTAATTGATAACAAAATTGAATAGAGAATCAAAAGAGCTTCACAACGGACACTTCCATGTTCGATTTGGTTAACAGAATCACCTTCAAAATCTGATTTGATTCCAATAACTCCAAATCCTAATTTCAGAGAATTGGGGATTTTCTTGAATTTTCTATTTTTTTAAGATTAAATAACTAATTAATTATCAATAAATCAGATATTTATATTTATGAAAATAATACCCCTAGATATTTGTCCCCAATTTTTATAATATTTGGGCATTAATAATGAATTTTTAAATATCCAATAAATACAAAATAAATGTAAAAAATTCCCAAAAATTATGAATATAACAAAAATGCAAAAAAATGATGTTTGATAATTTCATGATCATACAAAAGTAAAAATGCGATTTTTGTGGGGGTTTTGACTCCCGAAGGGGTCTGAAAAAGTAATTTTTCGCGAAAGAGGTAAATTTGTAAAACGTCTAGATGTCCAAAATGTCGATGTGGTATAGGCCATACTTGGCAAAATAGGGCCAATGATTTTGTTTGAAATACGGGCTTTTAAAACACTGTTTGAGCTGTACGGATTTTGATATAAAACCTATAACTTATAATAAAACACTCAATAAATACCCGAAACACATTCTGATCACAACAGACAACACGTAGCACATAGCAGTTAGGGTTTTATGACTCAACACACTTAATCACAAAATAATACACATAATTATCTTTATTAGAATATAATATAAACGTAATTTCTCGGTCGTTACAACACCCATCAGAAGTAGTTCATCTGAAATCTGGATTTCTTCAGTTCCATCATAAACCTCACATAGCAATAGAAAATTTTTGGGTTCGCTGAAATATCTTCATGTCTCAGAGTCATATCCGATACTTTTATTCTTGAGGAACAAATTAGTCAAAGAGTTCGGTGTATGAGGTGACAACATCTCCGTCTCAGTTTCTTCCCGTGTGCTATTTTTTGAATCGACAATGACGAATGTGTCAAAGAAACAATTAACTTTCACCTCAGAACACTACGAGTTCCACCTTTTTTCTTCCACGAACACAACATCTTGACTGAGATGTAGCATTCCCATATTTGGGCTCTATAACCCATTATCCCTCTTTCCAGGTTCCTTTCTTATAAATCATAGCCACACTTCTGGCATCATATTTTTCCATACCAACATTTGAAACCTTGATAAGTGTAAAACATCTGAAAATAAGTTGATGTCCGAATTTAGGCTTAGTACAGGTCCAGGCTAATAGGAAGGTCTCTCTAGTCAATGCCTTTATTGGTAGATGGCTTAAAACATAACCAAATGCCTCACAACTATCCACACATAACTGATAGATTTTTCTCTTTTCTAAAATTCTTAGTCATTGAGAGTACCATCATGTTAGCTTTTCTATGGCCCCATTTTGTTGTGGAATTTAGGGTGGAGTCAAATATCCCTTTATACTAGCTCTGTAGAAAAAACTTCAATGTCCTTCGTTGTGAACTCCCCATACATGTCTGACCTTAATATTTTAATTATATCATTTAATTCCTTTCATCAAGTACACACTTCTAGTGCATGATCCTGAGTTTTTAATAAAAAACCCACATTGCATGATTGTAATCATCGACCATAAAAAATATATCTCTTATTTCCATCTGAAGTGGGTAGAGATATAATATCACATAGATCATCATGTATCAGTTCTAGCTTCTTTTCTTCCATAAATCATGAATGTATTTGAATGATTTTTCACTTGTTTTAACAAAACCTAACTACTTGCAGTTCACCGTCGGTTGGAAAAGTTTGGTAGACCTCGTGTCATTCCCTTATTTGACATTGTGTTTAAAAACTTAAAAATTCACACTACCTAATTTTGAGTGCCAAATCCATGTTAGCTCCTCTTCTTTTGACAACAAGCACATAATTGCATTTTTTAATGATAATTTTGTACAATGTATTTCCTTACCTCAGCACCTATATTAACAATTTACCTCAATCATCATAAACCAATATGTAATCTCTCGTTAGCACCACCTTGCTGCCATCATTTGGTAATTTTCCCTAAGTTATAATGTTGTTGCACATCATTGGACAGTAATATACTTCTCTAAGTGTGTGTTCATCTCCATTTTTACACTTGAATCTGATTGTACATTTTCCATCAATATTGACAGTAGACCCATCACCAAAATTAACCTTTCAATACCGTTCTCATAAATTCACTGAATTTTTCATGACGCCCAATTATGTGATTGCTGGTGGTATTATCCAAATTTCACATATTTGTGTGTGACTCGATGTCTCCCTTCTGGACAAACTGGAACCACCTTCTTTATTTATGATACAATGTCACCTCCATTTTGATCACATCTAGTCAACAACAAAGTGGGTTCATCATCCTCGAATTGGTGAGGTTGGACTCAAGCTCCTTACTTTTCTCATTTCAAGTCGTGGTTTCCCGTGCTTTGCTACTAGTGGCCATATATATTAAAATTAAAAAAGTTCATCGTACTACTATCATCAGTCGTGTTGACACTCTTGTTGGTTCCCTAATCCTTATTTTGTTGTTATTGATGACCTTTATCAACTCCGTTCGAGGGTTGTTTCTTCTTCTCTCACAGAATCATGACCACTTCTAGATCTTTGATTGTGGAATGATGTCACCCCAATTTTATTTGTCCACTTTTCCAATTCTTCCTATGAGAGAAGATTTTATCCGCCTGTAATCTCAAACTTTCACTTCATCCTCTCTTCAAGAGATTTGAAATGACCCACCAATTCCTCACCAATTCCTCAATTTTCATTACATTTATATTTTCAAATTACTCGATATTTGATACTATTTGGAAAAATTATCAGGGAGCACACGTAAGATCTAATCCACTTTACTCCATTCTTCCATTATTTCCTGAAGTACCACTATGTTGATAAATATTCCCCTCACCAACCTGCAAAAATCATTTACTTACCTTGAGGGCAAGCCTTTTGCCTTGGCCCAAGGGCTTTCCTTACCTCGAGCAAGGCAAGCTTTTTTGCTTAAACTACACATACTTTGCACCTTAAAACTTAATTATTTATTTTTACCCAAATTTGAACTAAAATGACCCCCTTGAGGGGGGAAGATGCATTACAAATTTTAACTATAACACTACATCAAATTATTTGTTATAAATATATGAACAAATTTTGAACATTAAAATCTTCAATTTTTAATATCAAAATAAATTTTTTAAATAAATAATATTATTACGACTAGTTTTAAAATAATATTAATATTTTTACAGATCCTTACTTCCATGTAAATAAAATAAATATCTTCAATTTTTTCATGTAATTATAAAAACTTATTTTATCCTTATAACTTAAGGAATATAGTTTTTTTTTAAACTTAAAAAATTATTTTTTGTTTAAAAAAAGATAGAAAAAATAGTTGTCAGATTTATGGAAAATTCTATCAAATTAGTTCTTACATTAAATTTAAAATTCTATTAAATATAATCAAGTAAATATAAATAATTAGAATTTGGAGATGAATATCATGAGGGCATGAAAATACAAAATTATAACTAACAATTTCATTTAATACAAATTGCAAATGTTGTAGGGAACAAATTCAAAAATATATGCACAAGTATAATAATTTTGAAAATTGCACTCTTGAATAATATTGAAATTTAATTTTAGTTACAACTACCAATGTTAACCTCACCAACTAAAATTATTTTACAGTAAATGAAAAAATACATCAGTAATTTTAATATGTGAAAATATAATAATTTAATATTAAAAAATTTATACATAAATAAAATATAGAATAGAGAGTATAAATTATAGTTTAAATAAATGATGAACAAATCTTGCTAAGGAAATAGTAAGTTTAAGAATACAAGAATTGAGTGTAGATAGAACATGAGTGTAGGTAAATTTATTTCTTCTTTTTGCCTTATGCGCCAAGAACATCACAAAAGAGCCCAACTTACAACACATCCTAATTCTTATTAGTATACTTGGTAATCTTAAAATAAGCCCACTATATTTTAAATTGGATCTAACATCTAATTCCAAACAAACAACTCAATACCCTAAATTTTTCACAATATGGTTTTCTCCCGTATGTGGAGCCTCATTTCAACCCATCCGTAAAAAATCTTCATTTCAATACACTAATCCTACCTTAAAAGGCTTGTGCAGCAGAGCTACGAGACTTTCTGGTTCATTACCCAATTTTGTGATAAATCCCAGGTTTGTTTACATCTTATATATTGATAAAAGTGTCTTATTAAGTGTGAATTACAATATATTCTTGTAATCCTTTAAAAGTTGTTCATTGATGCACTAATAATTTTATGATCTCTCAACACTAATTTTACCTTTAGAAGGTATATGTTTTCCCATCTTGATCTAGAAGTCAGTAATAAGAACGCCTTAACAAGAACCTAGCTTATTATATGAGTTAGTGAGAATTGAATGTAATTACCACTTTTTATATATAGTTATGAAACTTTTGTAATGCTTAATTTCTTATATTCACTAATGAGGTTCCATGTGTAGATGATACCAATTTTAAGTTTTTGCTTCTTTGTGTTTGTCATGTTGTAATGGTTATAATGGATTTTTTTAATAAACTTAAGTTTAGAGAAACCATCACAAATTTCCTAACAAGAATTATACAACCTAGTATTTTGTAGATTTTCCTCAAAATTTTTTATTAAGTAAAGGAAATTCATGGTCGAAATTAATTACGTGAATCATTAAGGATAAGTCATGGCTAAACATATGTATTGAATTCATTTAGATGGATAATATCCAAACTAGATGAATAATATATAGATAGACCTACAGTTGTGGTGTGGCCATATATAGTTAGATTAGTTTTTTGTGTGAATACTATCAAGTTATTTATCCTTTTTGAGACAATTCCCTTGTTAAAAATTAATCTTGATTCATATATAACTTTGCTTTTTTCAGATATGGATTGAATGTGATTCAAAACTTAGTTGATTGGGGTGTTATAATTACCCTCTAATAAACTAATCCAATTTTTTTAGTCTATTAAACTGATTTTAAACATTGTTTTTCAAAATTTCTTACATATGTTATAAAATTTTCTATAGACAATGAAGAAAATGCTCGGGAAATTTACATTCCAAGCTTCACCAGTGTTTTCAAATTCATGCGGGTAATATACTTTCAAATTTATTTTATTGCAAAATATTTTATTCTTATTTTCCTTCACTATTCATTTATATGGTATATTTGTCTTCGCCTCTATAATAAATGCACGCCTCTATATTTTGTCTTCGCCTCTATAGAAAACACATTGTACAAAATTGTCATTGAAAAGTGCAATTATGTGTCGGTTGTCAAAGGAAGAGGAGCTAACATGGGCACTCAAGATTGGGTTGTGTGAATTTTCAAGGTTTACACAGAATGTCAAATAAGAGAATGACATGAGGTGTACAAAAACTTTTTCAACCGAAGGCGAACTGCGATGGTTTGTTGTCGAAACAAGTGAAATAATCATTCACATACATTCAAAATTTATGGCAGGAATGAAGTAGAACTGATACATGATGATCTATGTGGCCTGATATCTCCCCCAATTTTGGCCATAAATAGGTATGTATTTTTTTATGGTCGATGATTACAATTGTGCATAAGAACATAAACATGATAATACATAGCACTCAATATAGAAAAAATGTATATAATGCCACAGTAAGATTGTACCATATTTATTGTACCATATTTTGTTATAACTAATCTTTAAACACAATCTATATTTATTGTACCACAGGAAAGATATCAGGTTGAGCGGAAATCGTGAGTGTCTCCTTTTGAAGTGTGCTTAATATTTAGACCTCTCGAAGTATACTAAGTGTTTAGACCTCACTAATCAATTATGTGACGGGAAAAATAGTCCAGGAAGCTAGAAACATATATTCTTACAAATAATCATTACACAAGGGAATAAACAAAGGCTGGGTATGAATTCAAGTTGCCTCACTGAAGCGCAAATTTGCAGGAACAGGGCAAGAAGATATGACACTAAATAAAGTGTTATACCTGACATATATTTTATAGCTTTGACCTAAAGCTCGATGATTACGTACTTTGTCCTATAAACTAAACATAAGTCCTAAATCTCCTCGATGTGGGGTTGGGGTGTTACAATCTAGTATTAGAAACATTTTAAAGTTTAAGAAGTAGATGGATAGTGAGTTTGATATGGTGCTTAACAGAAGCAGGCAAACTACCTTGGTTTGGAGGTAAACCGAAAAAGGGTTCACATAGATCAGGAAAATAGCTTACGAAAAAAAGATCTTGAAGAAGGCGAAAATGCTAACTTATAAACCAAATATATATCATATAGATTCCAAAGTACATATAAAAAAAATATGAAGGTGGTAAATTAGCGGATTCCACCTTGTACAAAAGTATCATTGACGAGTTAAGGTGCCTTATACATACCTATCCATATATTTCATATTATATGGGGGTTTAAAGAAGGTATATGAATAGGCCTGCTAAATTACACTACAATATTGTGTAGAGGATTTTACGCAACATCAAATACACTCCTAAATATGGATGGTTTATGGGTATATGTACAAGGAGATGGGAATTATATGGTAAGTGGCTACTCAGATAGTGATCATGCATGAAGCGTGCATGAACAAAAAATTACATCTCATATGGCATTCTACTTGAATAAAAATTCATAACATGAATGTCGGAGGAATAAATATGTGTTGTTTTGTCTTCGTGCGAGGCTGAATTTATGGTGGCAACGACAATAACCACACAAGGTATTTGGTTGCAAAACTTGTTCAAGTAGGTGATCGATTTATCTAAAGGCCTTTTGATTATATATGTGGATATTTTACCGATAAAATGGGTAAAATAATCATACATTGGCAAGGTACATGTTGTCTGCCGACAACCTCAAGAGGTGCCTCATGGCATGGCTCCATCTTTTGTCCGGCTAGGTTCATCTTGGTATACGTCCGATAAAATAAGATATTGACCAAACTCATTCCGTTGACTAAAGCTTTCCATATATTATTTTTCTCGATGACAGGGTGGATTACCAGCGACTATGCATGGGGGTATATGACATTCTCGTAGTTCCTCTTTGATGAAGAAAAGAGACACAGTCTGTCTAGCAGGGCTAAACTGGTATTAAATATAAACTTGATGAGCGTACCATTTCCTGGAATTTATAATTTTAAGTCCGAGGGTGCTTCCTCCCGGAATTATCTTCACCTATCCCTGATATCTCTCTTCGGGTAATGTGTTCCTTATCTCAGAACTTTTATAAATTCATTGAGTTCTCCGGCCTTGATCATTTTTTCAATCGACCACTTCAATTAAAAACATTCATCAGTATTATGCCCCATTATCCTGATGGTTGTCATAGTAGTTATCAGTATTATGCCCCATTATCCTAATGGTTGTCATCAGTATTATGCCCCATTATCCTTGAGTTCTTCTTGTGGTCGGCCATCTTCATTTTCGCTGGTTGGATGAAGCGTGGTTCGCCTTTGATTTCATAGAAAATTTCGAAAATCAACGCGTTAAGTGGTGTAAACAAAGTCAATTCTCTATACCTTTGCCTTTGCAAGTCTCGATATGTTTCCTTCTTATCAATAACCCTATGATCGTTCTTTCAGTCTTTGTTGGATCCTCGTGAGTATTCGTAGTGACATGACTGTTAGTTACAGTTATCTCTTTGGGGCTCCTTGTATCCCTCAAAAATCTCCATCCTCATTCGAATGTTCTCACCTCTTAAATATATATCATTCATGCACTTTGGGCATAATCATAAAGAGACGACATGAGCATTTTACTTTTGATTGGGTCCAGTCCAGTGGTTAGATGTACCATGACTTTAGTCTTGTTTAAATTAGTGATCATACTAGCTTCCTCCTTGAGTCTGGCTAGGTAGTCGCCTAGAGACTCGCTCTGTGTCTTTTTCCCTTCGGAATAGGTGTGAGTAATGCCTTATAAATTTCCCCTTCAACTTTTCATAGGTTTGGATCGAACGTGGGCGAAGTCACTTATACCTCAATGATGCCCCCTTCAGATAGTCTTAAACATCTTACATAGCATTGTCTAGTTGTGGCTCATACCAGTCACCTACAACTCATATTTATCATAATGGTTTTCGAGATCTCCCCTCCCATTGAACTCAGTCATATTCTGGAATTACTTTTCTTCACCCGGTGTAGGTCGATAGGCTTCAATCTCTTCAAGAACCACGGTTCATGACTAATCTTTTTGTCCCCAAAAAGGCTTTCTCCAATCTTTTTGAGAGTCGGCTTCCTCTTCATCCTTTTTGGAGTCTATAGTCAATACGGCCTTTGTCCTCCTTCTCCCAGGGTGTAAGTCAGAGTCCGCGGACTCATCTTTCTTAACCTGGGCTTATTTCTCTTTTTGAGAACTCTTGGCCTCTTCAGTTTCTTCTACTGAGGCTCATATCACTTTTACCGCCAATTTTAGATCTTCACTTCATAGTTTAATCGCTTTGAGTTTCAAAGCATCGGCTCCCATTTTTTGTATTTTACCTGCTCTACTTCTTCCCATTATTTCGATTTTCCCCTTTGTCTAGCAACCATCTCAGCCCTCAATTTCTTCAACTTCCCCTGTTCTTTAGGATTTGGAAAGATGTCGACTTCTTCATCAAAATTAGCTTCCAAGTTCCGAGAGGTGACCAAAGGCTGTTTTCAGCGGTTCATTTTCTAATCAAGAAACCTAGGAGGGACTTGTTCATCATTGCATGTTGTCATTATCTCAGATCTCAGAACTTACTCTCGTATTCCCATAAACGGCGCCAAATGTTGGGACCAAGTTTCTACTCAAACGATCTTCGGTTGGACCTGCAAGGAGAAGAATGTGAGGTTTTGACTCCCCGATTCACCTTCGGTGTGCGAATCAGTAATTGATCTTTTAGGTAAGATATGAATGTACAAGTAATTGTTGAATATATAATTGTAGATATGATTATGTAAGAAAATAGTAAACTTGGCCCAATATTTATACTAGGTATTGTCTACTCTTAGAGGTAAGTTGAGTGAACCCGGGAAGATCAAGGATAACAAGGCATATCCGCCCGTTACTTCCCATTTGGACGTGTTGATTTTATAGCTTCTTCGGCTTCCTTCGCACTCAGATTTGAATTAAACATACTTTAGGTTAACTTATAGTAAATTATTTATCAAAACAGGCTCCAAAAAGGAAAATATACCTCCACTTGAGAAAATATTTACAAACTTTCTTCTCAACCTACTGCAAAGAAACAACTGAAAAAAACATTATTAGTTCATCTAACTTTAATAGTTTAGCGTCTTTAACAATAAACATGTATACCATAACGAAGTGAAATATAATGTTTTACAAATTAAACAACTTACGAAATATATATATTATGTAATCAAATTAAATAAAATACTATCATTGTAAAATACATCTTACTGTGAAATTAATAAATTCACTAACCATATAATTTGGATATTTTTTAAATTTACAACTCGTCGGGGTAAACAAGTACTAGTTTTAAATATTTTTTTAAAATATTTTTTTGAATTAAAGTTAATATTTATACTTTTATTCAAAAAAAGAAATTCGAAAAATAATTTATGAACGTGTCATTTTTATTCATTTTACAATAATAATGGATTTGTATTTTGGTAAGTATTTGACAAAACCGTGTCTTTATGTGTACTTTTCAACCTTTTTGTGCTTGTCACAAAATTTGTTAGAAAATGTGTCTATTGGAATTTTTTTTGTTAAAAAGCAAGTTTATAAACATAAGCATGGTTTTCAATAATAAATTTACATTAGAATTGAAAATCTTAAAAATATTCATTATAACATTGTTAAAGTACATATGGTCTGATGGATATATGGTATATATACTGTTATTTTTTCATTTCAAATAAAATAGACTAAGAATTAAATAAAAATTAACGATTATTTTATCCTTTATTTTAATTTTTATATTTAAATAAATAAAGTGAAATTAGTAAATATTTTTACAAACAGCATCATTTTTTTTATATGTAAAACTTGTTTTTCAAAAACTTTGTATCCTATTATTATGAAATTGAATTTGATTAAATGTTGTTATGTAAATATTAATTTATAAATGAAAATTAATTTGTGCATTATAGTGAAAAACTTTTTAGACTTGAATCTACTCTAGTTGTACTTATACTATTATTAGTTGAGGTTAGTTGGTAATTTATATATAATCTCATTAAAAAAAATTAAATATTTTTGGGAAAATATAATTTTCAAGTTAAATTTTTTTATACAATGCTTACCACGTGATTTTTAGAAATTTATTTTATTTACAATACAAAATAAATTAGAGTAATATGTTTTTACATGTATGCTTGTACATCATCATTCAATTAATTTATATAATACATGGAGCACACTTTGTTAAATCAGATTTGTGTAAACTAGGAAAAAAATTGAAGTTTCTAATATGAAATTGATACTAAAATTAGAAAAATAATTTAAACTATATTTGGCCTATTTTTTAATGTATATATGGGAAGCTACTCTAAGTATTATGTGTTAACCTAATAACACACTAAGTTAACTTATATTGGGAGCTTTCGATGTGAGAAAGCTCCCTAACAACTATTGAACTTCATTTCACCAAACACAAGGTTAAAAATGAGTTTTTTTACTTCAAGAAGATGTAGGCTTGTTTGGGAAAAATTTTAGGATTGTAAGAACTTATAGTTTTAATACATGAACACGTTGCCTCACAATTTTCAACCATAACTATTGGGAAATGAGTTGTTATTTTTCTTGAATCCAGTAGTAATATTGTTCGCTGTGGAATTGGTGCTCGTAATTAACTCGTCAATTGGTGGCACTAGTAGTAATCTTAAAACTTGAATTGGTGGTGTCATTGTTGGTGGTCAAGTTGTGCTAACTTAAGTAGTGTCATTCGTCGCAACTTTAATAATGGCATCAGTGGTGGTAGGATTAGTGGTATATTGGGTAGTCCTAGTAGTGACATTGGTGATAACATGTCTAGCATCTTTAGTGGTTACATTAGTGGCACTAGAAGTGGTAATAATTGAAGTGGATTTAGTGGTATTGATGGTGGCATTGGTCGTGGTGCTCTAATTAGTGCAATTGGTGGCATTGGAAGTACCAATCTTAGTAGGGAAATTGGTGATTGTATTGTTGGTGTTAGTGTTGAAGTTCATACTGACTTAAGCAGTTCCATTGATGGCCACTTTAACTATGGCATTAGAGGTGGTAGCATTGATGGTATATTTGTTAGTCTTAGTAGTGGCATTGGTGGTAGCATTGCTATTAGCTTTAGTGGTGGCATTGGTGGTGGCATAGGTGATTGCTTTATTGATAATATTGGTGATACATTGGTTACTCTTAGTAATGGCATTGGTGGTAGCGTTTCTTGTAGCTTTAGATGTGCTATTGGTGACGTATGGCTGGTTGCTTTAGTGGTAGCATTGGTATTATATTGTTTAGTCTTATTAGTCGTATTGGTAATAACATTGATAGTAGCTTAACTTGTGATTGGTGGTGGAATGGGTGGTAGCATTATTGGTACCATAGGTTATATAATGGGTAATATTAGTAGTGGAAATGGTAGTGGCATGGCTCATAGCTTTAGTTGTGGCACTGGCGGTGCAAGTGGTAGCATTGATACTGGTGGATTTAGTATTGGTGGTAGTTTTAGTTATGGCCTTGGTGGAAGTAGCTTACTTAGTAGCATTCGGGGTGCTGGTGGTGATATTAGCATTAACTTTAGTAGTAGTAAAATTTGTTGTGGCGGCGGTAACTTTGGTAGTGATTTTAAATAGTATTGTTATAGACGAAATTAATGGTACTCGAATGATCACTGATAATGCATATAATTATACTAGTGTCATTGGATGTATTAGCATCGGTACTGGTGAAAAGCTTGATCGGTATGTCATCGGTGGTAGTGCTATCAATATCAATGGGGTTGCTGGTGACATTAATCGGCCTTACAGTGTTGACCAACTACCTTCACATCGGCATAAACATCAGCATTATTTTTAATTTTGTTACTGGTCCCACTTTTACATATCAATGGATGAACCCATGTTCGGAATGAGATTTCTTATTTGTATGAGATGTACTTCCTAAAAGTGGCTCGTGCTCTCACAGAAGTTCAGAAGACTTAGAATCTTTACTCATCCTAAAGATGTCTCAGCTCATACATAATTGTAAAACAAAATCCATTTTTTGATTAGTAATTAGAAGAATCTAATTACTAATCCAATGGAGGTACCATTAGAAAAATGGATTTTGTTGTATAATTATGTATGAGCCGAAATATTTTTAGATTGAGAAAAAAGTCTAAGTGTTGTGAACTTCTTTGAGATCCTATGCCACTTTTGGGATGTACATCTCAGGCAACTTAGAAATCCCAATCATAATACGAGTTCATCCATTGATCTGTAAAAGTGGGACAAACAACAAAATTAAAAATAATGTTGATGTTTATGCCGATGTGCAGGTAGTTAATCAATACTATAAGGCAGATTAATGTCACCGCATTAATATCACCAACGCCCCAACTGATATTGATAGCACTACCACCATTTCTAGAGTTATCAAGGTTTTCACCACTACCGATGTTAATACAACCAATGGCACTAGTATAATTATATGCATTATCCCTGATCACTCGAGTACCATTAATTTCATTAACATCATTACTATTTGAAACAACTACAAAAATAAAAACCAAAGTTACCTCCGCCACAACCAATGTTACTATCACTAAGGTTAGTGCCAATATCACCACTAGCACCCGGAATTCTACTAAGTAAGTTGCTTCCACCAAATCCATAACTAAACTACCACCACCAATACTAAATCAACCAATATCGAGGCTACCACTAGCACCGCCAGTGCCACAACTAAAGCAACGAGCCATGCCACCACCATTGTCACTATTAATATTATCCAATATATAACCAATTCTACCAATAAAGCTACCAGCCATGCCACCAGTTAAGCTACCAACAATGCCACTACCAATGCCACTACTAAGACTAACCAATATACCACCAATGCTACCACTAAAGCAACCGGCCATGCCACCACCAATTCCACCAACAAAGCTACAAGCAACACTACCCCCAATGCCACTACTAAGACTAACCATTATATCATCAATGTTACCACTAAACTAACCACCCATGCCACCACCGATGCCACCAATAAAGCTACCACCAATGCTACCACATATGCCACTACTAAGACTAACCAATTACCACCATTTCTACAACCTCTAATGCCATAATTAATATGACTATCAATGGAACTGCTGATGTTAGCATGAATTTTAACACTAACACCAACAATACCACCACCAATTCTCCTACTAAGATTACTGCTTCCAATGCCACCAATTACACTAATAAGAGCACCACAACAAATGTAACCATGAATATCACTAAATTCATTACAATTATTACCACTTGTAGTGCCACCAATGTAATCAGTAAAGATGTTAGACATGCTACCACCAATGCCACTACTAAGACTACCCAATATACCACTAATGCTACCACAACTGCTGTCATTATTAAAGTTGCCACCAATGACACTACTTAAGTTAGCACAAACTTCACTATCAATAATGCCACCTCCAATTCAACTATTAAGATTAGGGCCACTAGTGCCACCAATTGGAGGAGTAAATTACCACCACTAGTGCCACACCTAAATATATTACTATTAGACTCAATAAAAATAACAACTTTTTTCCAATAGTAATGGATCTATAGCCATTTACTATTGGACTCAATAAAAATAACAACTTTTTTCCAATAGTTATCCATCTATAGCCATTACATCAGCAGCTCATTTAGTGTGGATGAAAATGGTCAGGCAACCTATTCTTGTATTGAAAATATAAGTTCTTACAAGAGTACAATTTTTCCCAAACAAGCCTACATATCCATGAAGTAAGAAATTACATTTTCAACATTGTGTTTGGTGAAATGAATTTTAATAGTTGTTGGGGGAGCTTTGTGAGACGGGAAACACCCAACACCCAATATAAGTAAATTTAGTGTGTTATTAGGTTAACACATAATAATTTAGAGTAGCTTGTCATATATATATATATATATTAAAAAATAATCCCAATATAGTTAAAATTATTTTTTTAATTTTAGTATGAATTTCATATGATAAATTTTGATTTTTTTTCTATATTTTAAAAATCTGATTTAACAAGCATATATGTAAATAAATATTACTCTAATTTATTTTGTATAGTAAATGAAATTAGATTTTTAAAATTAGGTTGTAAGTATTCTATAAAAACGTTAAATTAAAAATTACATTTTCTCAAAAAATTAAATTTTATTTAATAAAATGATTTACAAATTTCCTGCTAACCCCAGATAACAATAATATAAGTACCAAATAACTAAAAATAATAAAATACTACTACAAAAGATTCAAATATAAAACCCTTTCAGTATCATGCACAAATTAATTATCATAAACAAATTAATATTTACATAACAACAATTAATCAAGTTCAATTTCTAAAGGTATAAGGTACAAAATTTTTGACAAACAAATTATACATATTAGAAAACTGATGCAGTTTTTAAAAATATTTACTAATTGCACTTCGTTTATTTAAACATAAGAATTAAAATAAATTATAAAATTATTGTTGATTTTTATTTAGTTCTTAGTGTATATGGTTTGAAATTATAAAAATGACCTAAAATTGTGGGTAACACTACATATACCATGTACTATGAGTATATAAGTTTTTTGGCTTAGCCATATGTACTTTGACATACTTATAATGAATATTTTTTATGATTTTCTATTGTAATGTAAATTTATTATTGAAAATTATCCTTATATTTATAAACTTGCTTTTTTACTAACAAATTTTCACTAGACACTTTTTCTAAATAAAATTGTGGCAAGCACAAAAATGCTGAGAACTACATAAAGACAATATTTTGTCAAATACTTTTCAAAATTCAAGTCCATTATTATTGCAAAATGAATAAAGATGATAGTTCATAAATTATTTTACAAGTTTTCTTTTTTTGAATAAAAGTATAAACTAGTACTTGTTTGTCCCACTGATTTGTATATTAAAAAAATATCCATATTATATGATTAATAGAGTCATTAATTTCATGGTAAGATGTATTTTACAATGTTTTTATTTTATTTTATTTGATTATATAATATGTATATTTTGTTAGGTGTTTAATTTATAAAATATTAAATTTTACTTAGTTATGGTATAGATGTTTATTTTTTAAGATGCTAAGCTATTAAAGTTAGATGCACTAATAATGTTACTTGCACTTGTTTCTTTGCACCAGGTTGAGAAGAAAGTGTGTGAATATTTTCTCAAATGGAGGTACTTTTCCATTGTTGGAGGTTCCTATAGATAAACAGTTCTGGGCTGATGACTCAAAAGCCCATAGATGTTAATGCCTAGTATGTTTAATTGGAAGCCGAGTGCCAAGAAATCCCCAAAAGCTATAGAATAAGGACAAGGCACGTACAAATCGGAAGTTACTGACACATATGCCACGTTATACTTAATCTTCCTGGTTCAAGTCAACTGACGACTAAGAGTCGCAATACCTAGTATAAAGATTGGTTCAAGTTTGCTATTTTGATACACAATCATATATACAATTACTAAGTTCTTCAACTCTTACAATTTCCCTTAATTTTTGTTTTTTTAGAATAGGATTTTAGTATAATTTTAGTTTTCATTTTTGTTATGTAGCCCGCTCCAAGATGCTAGATATGTTTGATTTATTTCAAAGTGGTGGTGAATAAGCTGCTTTACAAGATGATTTGTGGTATATATCATTTGCTCCTCTGCTCTTCTACTCCATTTATATATGTTGAAATCTCTATATATTTGTGTGCATATATATATTATTTTTAAATTTTTATTTCAGTAATATCTTCTCAATTTTGTATGTCAGTCCACTTAATTTGTAAATTTAAATTTTTATAATCTTGTGTAAATTGAATTTTGGTGGTGCTTTTGTTTCTATATGGATTAAATCATCATACATATTGAATTGAATAATCAATAAATATAGAGTATTTATTTAGTTTGTACTTTAGGTAGATTTTACTTAAAGTTAGCTTTTAAAAATGAGACTTTGGATTATTTAAATTTTATTTTGATTTATACTTGAATGTTATTTTTGTTTATGTGTGTAGTCAATGAAAGCTAAGTAGATTTTTTTATTTATGTTAGTGTTTAATTTTTAATACACACTACACATTTTAAATGAATGTTAATTCTTTTATCTTTGTTTATGTTAAACTATTGTGGTATATTAAGATATGATAAATAATAGGTGTTAAATATAAAACTCTGTACTAGTAATATGGTATTGTGCTCCAAGTCGATGTTTTTAGGTGGAGCTACAGGGGCTTATTGCTGCTGGGGGCCTTGGAGCTTTAATGGGTGATGCTGGTCGAGGCCTATTTATTGGTCAACGGTCTATGCATTATGCTCTGGTAGGTTTGTTTAGGTAATTTGATTTGTCATTGTTTTCTATAGTTATATTAGATTTTTTGGGTATGTCAATAGTTATAGTTCATTTAGTTTATTTTATTGTATTGTTATGATCATATGTTTGGTGTTGTATACATGGTTTTTAAAAGTTTTAACACTGCTGTGTGATACTAAAGAAATATTTTTAACTTATATCTTTAATTATACAATTGTGATGTCTAGTTCATTGTTGGGTGATCAAATAATATTTACATGATATCAAGTCAACAATTCTCCTCTTCCACTTGTTAATTTGACGATTATTTTGTAAAAAGTTTGCGTCACTGCATAAAAATAAAATAAATTCCGACAAATTGCCCGGAATAGATTAAGTGGTCCGAATTAGAACATTAAAAAAATATTATATCTTTGTTTATGTTAAAAGATTGTGGTATATTAAAATTTGATAAAAAATAAGTGTTAATTACAAAACTGGACCGACCTACTCTCTACTAGTAATATGGTATTGTGAGTTTGTTATGTAGTCCATGATCATATATTTCTCAACAGTTCTTGGTTCCTAAAGCTAATTGGATTTTTGGGCTCATAGGGGATTACACTTATTACATTATTTTCCTATATCAATGGAGGCATCAGCTGCACCTATTATTATTTTTATCGTAATCTTTTCCATCTTTGGCATTGCACAAGGCATTAGTTTAATTGATGCCTTTGTTATGCTAGATTTAAAAAATGTTAATTTTTTGTGGACATCTCGTTCTTGATAGAGTATATATTTATGTCTATTTTAAAGGATTTTATTCTTATATTTATAATATTATATCATTAATTGTATATTATTAATTAGAGTTTAATGTTTTATGACAGAAAATAAAGAATTCCCAACTTTAGATGGAATTGGGCTTATTTGGACTTATTGGGATTTATTGGGCTGCACGCGCATACATCACTATTTGTGCCTTAACTTGAGTTATAGACATCAGAATTGGGAGATCTTACCGCCCATATGAATCTAATAGAATTATCTACGGTTTAGAAGTGGTCCATCATAAAGAATCCAACTGGAGGAGCCTAGAATCAAGCCTGAAAGATACAAATTTTACATCAAAGTCTAATTTATTTTGGGAAAAGCATTGAAACTCTTTATTATATATTAGGTTTTATATATTGTATACAAAAAACCATAACATAACATAGTATAGAATAAAGTTAGTCGTATTCTTGAGAGAAGGGATAGAAGCATCTTGAGAGGGATATTGGAAGAAGGAGTGAATGGATTCACCTAGATTCCAAAGACACTTTAAAGTTATATTCTTCATGCATCAATTCTTAAATTCATGGTTTGCGTTCCTAATATACATTTTGTTTATCATACCATGAGTAGCTAATTCATTAATCGAAGAGTTTGGTAGTATTCAGTTGACTTAATATGTGTGTTTGATTAGATTGTGATTTTTTTATTATTGTTAATCTGTCATTGAACACTTTATACAATTAGAGGAGTACCTAACTTCTAATTGAATCTTTAGGAGCTATAACGAATCGGGAGAGGAGTTGTAATTATAGTACATGATATAATAGACACAATTTAAGTATTAGATCAGGAGATTGATATGAGAATTATGAAACCTATGATTCTAGGTTTTTAATAATCTATAATTGTATTTTGTATGACAATAGGAATGGCGTTCAATGGATAGTTGTAGGCACTATAATCTACCTTGGGAGAGGATTTTATAAACCTTAGAAGGATTATTTTTAACAAAAAAATAACACAAATTAGATATTAATGATAGCCATTGAACAACCCTTATTCTTCGATTGGTTCTCTCATATATCTTATATAACTTTTATTTGTTTATTAGACTAAAATAATGAATAGTTAAAAAACCCACAAAATTAATATCCACACTTCTGAATTGTAAGAGAAAAAAGACTTGAAATTGGTGTTGATATCAGTCCTTCCCCGATAATGAACTTCTAAAAATACACTTCAACAAATTGGCTCCACTGCCGAGGAAGGGAGAATATTGATTTTGAGTTATTTGTTTCTTGTAGTATGGATTTTTTTCTTTGTATATAGTTTCCTCCATCTTTTTGTTTTTCTTTGGTGTGTCTACAGGTTTCTTTGAGGTAGACAACATAAAGTTTTGAGTTGAGGAGATGATATGAATAACAATTTTGGTTGGGATAACGCTCAAGATTTCATCAATAATCAAGAATGATATCAAAGTTTTTATTCTTTTCAGGATTTTAATGGGTATCAGGTGAACTCGTTCAATTATTACAACTCATATTATACTCCATACCCTTCTAGCACATATTTTTCATATGTATTCAATAGGTTGGTACACTGAGAATGCTAAAAAGAAATGTTTTATTAAGGAAGTTCAACTTGTGAAGCATGATGGTTGTCTTCAAGTTCCTCCTTATGTCAATTTTCCAACGATCCATGATTCTTGTTTAGCAATTGATGATAATTTTGTGTTTGATGAGACTACTTGTTCAGTTGACTATAGTCCCATGTGTGATAATGGTTATTAGTGCATAAATCTTTAGGGATCTCGACCATTGCACAATTAAATAAGCCAATTAAATATTTACGAGTGTACAATATGGTTTGCAAAGTTTTTTGGCGGTCGTAACTCACTTACACTTAAGAGCCACCCAACCTTTAGACCGAGCTTGTGAAGTCTTACGGCGGTTGTAACTCACTTGCACTGAGGAGCCACCTAACCTTAGGCTGAGCATAAAAAAACATATATAGTTATATAGTAGTATCGTATCAATACATATGTACTTGTGTCCGTTATGTGGTCATAGTGTGGTGTAAGTGTGATGTGTCTAAACTTGTTACATATTCTGAAGGTAATATCTGACTTGGTATAAACTATTATATTTGAGATCCTTTGTATAGTATATCATTTAGGTGCATTTATGTAGTTTCACATTTCATAGATTAAATGGAATTTTTGTGGGTACATTCACTATAGACCCTCACGAGACCTTACTCGTCCACTAGGGCTACCCTGGGGTTTAAAAGGATTATTTCATATACCAAATGCAACCGTGATCACCTTACGAAAGTGGTATTAGTTAGTAGTTTACTATATCAGTTTGCACGAGGACGTGCAAAATACTAAGTGTGGGGATATTTGATAGAATATATATTTATATATATTTTTAAGGATTTTATTCTTATATTAATAATATTATATCATTAATTAGATAATATTAATTACAGTTTAATTTTTTATGACAGAAAATAGAGAATTCCGAACTTTAGATGGAATTGGGCTTATTTGGACTTAAATGATAAGGAAATTCGGATTTATTGGGTTGCACGTGCATACATCATTGTTTGGGCCTTAACTTGAGTTCTAGAAATCAGAATTGGGAGATCTTACAGCTCATTCGAAGCTAATAGAATTATCTACGGTTTAGAAGTGGTCCATCATCAACTATCCAACTGGAGCAGCCCAGAATCAGGCCTGAAAGACAGGCTACAAATTTTACATCAAAATCCAATTTATTTTGGGAAAAGCATTGAAACTCTTTATTATATATTAGGTTTTATATATTTTATACAAAAATCCATAACTTAATATAGTATAGAATAAATTTAGCCATATTCTTGAGAGAAGCGATAGAAGCATCTAGAGAGGGAGATTGGAAGAAGGAGTGAAGGGATTCATCAAGATTCCGAAGGAACTTTAAAGTTATATTCTTTGAACATCAATTCTTAAACTCATGGTTAGTGTTCTTAATATACATTTTTTTTATTTTATCATGAGTAGCTAATTCATTAATCCAAGAGTTTTGTAGTATTTAGTTGGCCTAAAATGTGTGTTTGATTATATTGTAATTTTTTTATTATTGTTAATCTGTCATTGAACACTTTATACAATTAGAGGAGTATCTAACTTCTAATTGAATCTGTAGGAGTTACAACGAATCAAGAGAGGAGTTGTAATTCTAGTACATGATATAATAGACACAATTTAAGTATTAGATGGGGAGATTGATATAAGAATTGTGAAACTTATAATTCTTGGATTTTAATAGTCTATAATTGTATTTTTTATGACCATGGGAGTGGCGTTCAATCACTACAAGAAAAAAGTCCATAGACATCGGTTTTTGGCCGATGTCTATGATGTTTGACATTCGATGTTGATGTCGGTGATGTCTATTCTAGACATCGGCCATAATACAATTTCTTTACTGGCTTAGACATCGTTTCTCGAAAAAACTGATGTCCATGCATTGTTTATTTACAAAAAATGTTACAAATAAATAATTTAATAAATAAATTACACTTGTTACAGTAGATTAAACATAAAATAAGCTATGTTTTTTACCACATAGACATCATATATTTTTTTTAGGTGATGTAAAATCAGATATTAAACATTGATTTATTCAGTAAAAGACGATGTCTATAGTTACACATAGACATCAATTATATCCCAAACAAAGTGATGTCTATGTTCAATTTATACTTGAATATGTCTATCTTTGACATCAGTTTTTTTATCAAAAATGATGTACATTAACTTTTTTGACATCAATTTTTCTTCTTTAAAAGTGATGTACAATTATTTTTTGACATCAGTATTAATTCATTAAAATGCGTGTTTGCATCTCAGTATTTCAGCACTATTTCTATTTTTTAAGTTATCAACTTGTTAAGGCATGAAAGGTTATCAACTTCATGATCAAATGACATCTCTGAATAACTACAAGCACTAGGATTGGCCAATAAACACTCCTACAGTAAAGCAAGTGCATCATATATGGCATTAACTTACAAGATAATGCATGTTCCAGAGCCATTATCTGGAAGGCAGCAAGTTTTCTTGGCCTCTGCATTTCACCTGGATTAACATAACCTACAAAATGAACAAGTATGAGAAACAATAGTCTACACTAAATCAGCTCTAAGTACTACTAGGAAGCAGGTAGCTATTTAATCTTATTTTGTTTAAATAATTAAGATTCATCTTCCTACAAGTTCGAACTAAAGAAAACTAGGTTAGTTCCATTAAAAAAGGAAACCAACTAACATACTAGGTTTGTGCCAATAATAACTGAGTAGAAACTAAGTAGCTATCTAGGTACTTATTACTTCTTACAACAGGTAAATATTCTAGAAAAAAAAACCCTCAAGTATTTTTCATTATACATGTCAGTGTATACAGCAGAAAAGAATAACAAGACAAAAACAGAGAGTCCAACTACCCTTCACCACTTTGTATAACTACCACACAGTGCAGGTACACATCTGCATACTAGGGCATCTGTAATTTTCTTGCAATGGTTCATTACACTTACCGTCTCTGCAATGTTTCGCGGATGACTAGAAAAGCCTCTTTTATGCCCGAATTTTACATGGAATGGAGTCTTGCTGAAACTACAGAAAATTCTCCATTATTGCCATTTCAGCAGAAGTGATTGGCAAGCTCGGTTGGTGAACTAAACCAGATGTGTAATTGTTCAAATCATCATTCTAGTACACCAGGAAAAGAAAGTAATTCAAGTGACTAACAAGAACAAATAAATAGTAAATAAACACCGTTCACATACCTGCTTGTCCAGTCCAGTCATATTGGATAACATCTTCACTTCACCATCTCTCTTTCTTTTTAAGCTGTTGCTGGTAGGACCATTGTGTAAATTAGAGACGTAGCCCTATTGGAATTTCCTCCATTATGTCCATTGGCTAAGTATGAATCATTTGCATTAACACGACTCAGAGGCATGAACCTCGAGTGAGAAGAAGGCCCAGATGAGAAATTCATATGATCACCCAACCTATTCATTGGGGAGCTTAATCATATATTATTAAATTATAAGATCTGAAGTTTCCCACATCATTCATCCCCGAGAATCCTGTTAATAAGCATCAGGTTCTTAGCAGCCCATACAGAATCATTGCAACAATAATACAGAAATCACAATACTGAAAGTGGTATCCATATTTAAGTTTTAACTAACAACATGTTATATTATGACACATACAAGACTCAACCAAAACTAAACCAGGTCATAGTGTTCAAAAAAATTATTGTTTTGTAACCTACAGAGCATGACACATACATCTGTTTCAACTTTCCATAAAATTAAAGCAAAATGAGTTATTTTAAATATAAATATGTGATAAATCATTAATCAGTGATGACCTTTTACAGGAAAGATCCAGCAGACCAGCACAAACAAGCTTTTAGATATTCATTCCTCTAGATCCAAACTAAAAGGCAAGTAAAAGGTCATAATATAAAACCAAAATAAACAAAAAGATCACAGATTGGATAAGTTTTCTTTCATACGTACTTAAACTATCACGTACATATGTAGTTCCTTATTTATGCAACCATTCAAAATTATTCTAGTAAATCTAAAGCTCATCATCAGATATAAAATTTGAAGAAGCAGATAAATAATAAGAGGCAGTGATGTACCAATACTAATATCATCTCCGGAAACGTCAAATCTATTAAACATACTCAAATAAGTAAATTAGGGTTACAATTTAAAAAAAAACAAATTTAAAAAATTTAGGGTTTCGATTTTAAAAAAGCCCAATTGAAAACTACTCGCGGAGAATACCATATTTCAAAATAACATAGTAAATGCACTTACCAATTCGAGTTTCTAAAATTATAACCAAGTAGAGAAGATCCTAATTCAAGGTTATCCTCTTACCAACTTAGCGTAGTAAAACAGAGAGAGATGGTGGAGATGATGGTGGTGAGCAGAGCGGCGATGATGTTTGTGAGTGGGGGTGGTGAGTGGTGGAGATGATGATGGTGGGGTGAGAGAGTCGGATGAGAGAGAGAGCTTGTGTGTTCATTTTTTTTAGTTTTTAGTTTTTTTAGTTATGTGTCTCGTGGGGGAAAAACAAAAAGCGGGGGAGAATATTTGGCAAGGGGGAAATTTTTTTGGCTAAGGTGGAAACAAAAATAAAGTGGGCGGGGAGTGAATTATTTTTTTTGCAACTTTAGACATCAGTTTTAAAATAACCGATATTTTAAAACAACATAAACATCATAAAAACACGAAATGATGTTATTAATTCTTTTAACATAAGCGGCATCAGCAACTGATATCTAATGTGTGACGTCTATTTGACTTTTTCTTGTAGTGAATGGATAGTTGTAGGCACTATAATCTACCTTGGGAGAGTATTTTATAAACATTAGAAGGATTGTTTTTAACAAAAAAATAACACAAATTAGACATTTATGATAGCCATTGAAGAACCCTTATTCTTGGATTGTTTTTATCATATATCTTATATAACTTTTATTTGTTTATTAGATTAAAATAGTGAATAGTTAAGAAACCCACAAAATTATTATCCACACTTCTGAATTGTGTGAAAGTCACTGAAAAAGAGAATAAAACGATCGTCGATATAAAACATTTTTGTAAATAAATGGTAGTTAGTGAAAATCTGGGTTACATGCTTTTGTATAAAACTCTTATGCACAATCATTCAAAAAAAACATGAATAAAAGAAACCGTAGTTTGAGGAGGCCTGAAACAAATATTTGAAAAAATTAGAAATTGTTTTTTCTCAAGGGTGCTGGTAAACCGTTATGTATATAAATTGGTTCTTATTTTCAAACTGTTGTTCTTTCATCTTAAAACAAGTGTAGTGTCAATGGTTCATATTTTTAAACTGCTATGTGTAATAAATTAAAATAAAGGTTATTTTATAAAATTGTTGTTATTAAGTATTGAGACAATGGTTTAAATTTTTAAACTGTTGTCTCTTTCTTTCTTAAACAAGTGTTCATCGACCATTGTGTTAAGTTGCTTCTAGTAACAGTTTAGTGTTATGTGCATTAAGCCGGCAATGCAATATTTTGAATTAGTTTGGGTTAGTCTTGGTTGTTGCTAAAATAGAGGAAATAATGGAGATGCACACGTTTTGAGTAGTTCCCTAGTTATTAGGAGTACTAGTAGTTTCTTTCTATATATAATTGTGTTATTTTGAGAAATGGATATGAGAAAATTGTCCCAACTCTCCCTCTGCATTCTTCTACTTTCTCTCTTATTTCTTGGCTATTGGAACAACCGTTGATGCCACCATATCAGTGGTATCAGAGGGGTCCTGATCTGGTGGAGACACGTAAACAATCTTTTGACCATTTCCAGCAAAGTACTAATGAGGCGCTTGAAAAACTTACTACTATGTTCCACCAATTGATGACTGATGTCCACACCATTAAAGAGAAGGATATAGCCTAACCTTCTGGGTCCGGCCAAGTTAACAACATTGGAAAGGAAACAAAACCTTACCTGAAGAGCCATTTTCCCCAATTCAGTGGTGATAATCCTACGGGGTGGGTTAACCAGGCTGAAAAATATTTTTTCGTTCCAAAATGTAACAGATGGTGACCGCGTCAGCTTGTCTTCATTTCATCTTGACGACATCGCCTTACAGTGGCACAAATAGTTTGCAAAGTTAAGGGGCCGATGATATGGGCAGAGTTTACCAAGGCACTGTTAATTAGGTTTGGGCCGACGGAGTATGATGATCCTTCGGAGTCCTTACACCGGCTCAAGATGAAGTGTATCTTTGGTGGCCTTTGCCCTTATGGACATCCACCTCTACCTATTCAATGAAGAAATTCTTTAAAAAGTACCTACAAAAAATATATGAGTAAATATCTCTTATCATCTTCTCAAAATTATGGAGAATCACATATTTTCCTTCTCGTGGGGATTCCATATTTTCCTTGGTGAGGACAAGCCTTTTTCCATGGCCAAGCCCTTTCCATACCTTAGCAAGGCAAGCTTCTTTTGCTTAAACTACACATATTTTGTACCTTAAAACATAATTATTTATTTTTACCCCAATTTGAACTAAAATGACCCTCTTGAGGACGGAAGATGCACTACCAAATTTTAGTTATAACACTACATCAAATTATAATTATAAATATATGAACAAATTTTGAACATTAAAATCTTTAAATTTTAATATCAAAGTAAATTTTTTAAATAAATAAATATTATAATGACTAGTTTTAAAACAAATATTAATATTTTTACAGATCTGTACTTATATGTAAATAAAATAAATATCTTCAATTTTTTCAGGTAAATATAAAAATTTATTTTATCCTTATAACTTAAGGAATATAGTTTTTTTAAATGTAACAAATAATTTTTTGTTTAAAAAAACAAGAAAGAAAAAAAGTTGTCAGATTTATGGAAAATTCTATCAAATTAGTTGTTACACTAAATTTAAAAATCTATTAAATGTATTTCAGTAAATATAAATAATTAGAATTTGGAGACGAAGATCAACAGGGCATGAAAATACAAAATTATAACCGATAATTTTATTTAATACAAACATGCACAAGTATAAATAATTTTGAAAATTGTAGTCTTGAATAATAATGAAATTTAATTTTAGTTTCTATTACCAATGTTAACCTCAACAATTAAAATTATATTACAGTAAACGAAAAAATACATCAATAATTTTAATATGTGAAAATATAATAATTTAATATTAAAAAAATTATAAATAAATGAAATATAGAATAGAGAGTATAGATTTTATTTTAAATAGATGATGAACAAATCTTGCTAAGGAAATAGTAAGTTTAAGAATACAAGATAGAACTCTAGGTAAATTTATTTGTTCTTTTTGCGTGAATGGGCCAATACCATCACAAAAGAGCCCAACTTATAACACATCCTAATTCTTATTAGTATACTTATCTAATCTTAATCTAAACCCAATATATTTTAAATTGGACCTAACATCTAATTCCAACAAGCAACTCAAAACCCTAAATTTTTTCACAATATGGTTTTCTCCTGTATATGGAGCCTCATTTCAACCTAGCCCTAAAAAATCTTCATTTCAATACACTAATCCTCTCGTAAATGGCTTGTGCAGCACATCTACTAGAATTTCTGGTTCATTACCCAATTTTGTGATAAATCCCAGGATTGTTTACATCTTATATATTGATAAAAGTGTCTTATTAAGTGTGAATTACAATATAATCTTCTAATCCTTTAAAAGTTGTTCATTGATGCACTAATAATTTTGTGTTCCCTCAACACTAATCTTACCTTTAGAAGGTATATATTTTCCCAACTTGATCTAGAAGTCAGGTAATAAGAAAAGTTAATAAGAACCTAACTTATTATATGAGTTAGTGAGAATTGAAAGTAATCACCACTTTTTATATATTGTTATGAAACTTTTGTAATGCTTAATTTCTTATATTCACTAAACATATGAGGTTCCACATCTAGATGATACCAATTTTAATTTTTTGCTTCTTCGTGTTTGTCATGTTGTAATGGTTATAATGAATTTTTTTAATAAACTAAAGTTTATAGAAACCATGAGAAATTTCCTAACAAGAATTGTACAACCTAGTACTTTGTAGATTTTTCTCAAATTTTTTATTAAGTAAAGGAAATTCATGGCCAAAATTGATTATGTGAATTATTAAGGATAAGCCATGCCTAAACTTATATATTGAATTCATTCTATGGATAATGTTCAAAACTAGATGAATAATATGCCTACAATTGTGGTGTGGCTATATATAGTTAGATTAGTTTTCTGTGTGAATACTATCAAGTTATTTATCCTTTTTTAGACAATTCCCTTATGAAAAATTAATCTTGATTCATATATAATTTTGTTTTCAAGATATTGATTGAATGTGATTCAAAACTTAGTTGATTTGGGTGTTATAAACCACCTTAAAAACATTACCTTGTAATAAACTAATCCAATTTTTTTAGTCTATTAAACTCATTTTAAATATTTGTTTCCAAAATTTCTTACATATGTTATCAAATGTTTCTATAGACAATGAGAAAATGCTTGAGAAATTTACATTCCAAGCTTCACCAGTGTTCTCTATTCATGTAGGTAATATACTTTCAAATTTATTTGATGGCAAAATATTTCATTCTTACTTTCATTCAATATTTCATTTATATGGTAAAAAAATTAGCATGTTTTTCTATCTGTACTTTCATGTTTGACTCGCTTCTTGACTACTCGTGTTCCGATGGGTTTCATTCTCCACCTTAACTGAAAAACAATGTGAATAACAATAAAGGGGGGTGAGCCAAAATTGCTCAACAAGCCTGCAACAATATATATATAGTGTAAAGAAAGAAGAATAAATGAACTGGTAATCGTCTAGTTTGAAGAACCATCTGTTTCTATAAAGAATAATAAATGCCATTGCTAGCGAGCGCCAAATGAACGAGACTGGAAACAAGAACTAACATATGCACTATAACCTGCTGATCAGTCAAGATACAGTGCATATCTATACCCAAGTGCATAGACCCAACCGATATAAGGGTACCCAGACAACTATGGCCTCATAATCAAGGGTTCGGTTAATACCCGACCCACATCGCAACCATCCAGTCCATAGCTTAGCATCCGGAACAATCGGTATACTTGTGATGTATCCCAACATCAGGATATATCAGAGTATATATAAGTAAGGGTATCAACATTGGAATATGAATAGGGGATTCAATAAATTAGGAGAAATCAAGAACCGATATGAAATAGAACAAGAACTAATAACTGTGTATCAGTATATGTGAACAAGAATTATCAAAGTGTAATTGGTATAGAAACTGGGGTATATTTCACTATTATGATCTTAGAATAGGGAAAAAACTTGTCTGGCGTGCACTTCACCTCGTATGATTCACTGCCTTCTGTCTCAGGCCTGATTTGCCTTAGTGGTATTTAATCTATCATGGGAAGACATTCGTTTAGATAACTAACTTCATACGCGTATCTCGAATTGATACCATGTACCCCTATTTGTCTACCCATACGATTCTCTTAGACTCGCACATATAATATAACACATAAGGTTCACATAATCACGTAAAACATATAGCACATAAAGCACATAATTGACTTTGGGCTCATAATTATCCTAAGAATCGATACTAGGCTTATAGTTACACTAACAAACACTATCTGGTTCGATTTACAATTCCTTGGGATATATTGGACTCGATTCGACCCCTATTAGGGCCTATAACCAATTAACTACTATAAGACAACTCGCTTCTGAAAGAAATTATGATTTATAGTTATTTTTAATGGATTCGTTTCATTTTTCTAAGTCTAAGGGTCTTCGTTTAACTCGAATCAGACTAATGGTTTAATTACTATGCAATAAATAAGATTTAATTAATTACAAGTCAATTCTAATTAATTAATCACAATCAATTAAACCTTCATTATATTTTTAAATCATTATTTAGTATTTATTATAATTTAAATTAATTAATCCTTAATTATTAGAATTAATTACAACTTATTACAATTTATTACCAATTATATGATTTAATCAATTATTTACGAATAATTATTCAATACAAATAACTATAATGACATTCTTCGAAGAAATAAACTATCGCTCAAATAATAATCCAACTTATCGATCAATTACTCGTACAACTACGAGTTACTCACATTATTCGACTAATTATCGAATTATTATTCATATCATTCGATATATTTTTAACCTTATTTATTACTTAATTCTTAAATAATAAATAAATAAATAATTAATTAATTAATTAATAAATTTCGAATTTCTTAATTAATAAAATAATTTAGAAATTAATTATAATATTTTTCAGAATTTAAAACTAATTTTTAATAGATTTTTTGAATTTATAAAACTGATTTTGATTTACTAAAATATAAATAAATGATTAATAAATCAAAAATAGAAACAGGGAATTGATTTTCTGGGTTTTCAGGATAAAACCCGGCTCGTTTCCCGGCTTGAAACCAGATCGACTCCAGAACCAGACACCGGCGACGTTTTCCGACGAGGAAAAATGACGACCACCCACAATAAAACCGCGGTTTTTAGTCTCGTTTCGTTCAACAATCAAGCCCAACGATTTTCCCTGTCTTTCTCCTCCTTCCTCCATCGTCCCCAACGTTGAGAACCTCGCGAACAGCGATGGTGGTGTCATTTCCGGCGACGCTAAAACGGAACCCAACAGACACAAAACCGGTACCATTCGAACAAGGATTCAACGATCTACAATCCTCTAACAACAGAATCATTCAACAATTATCAAATCATCAAACCCGAATTCGAAGAAATAAACCCGAAATTTCAAATCAAAATCAATTAAACTAAAGATATACTAATTGATAACAAAATTGAATAGAGAATGAAAAGAGCTTCACAACGGACACTTACATGTTCAATTTGGTTAATAGAATCACCTTCAAAATCAGATTTGATTCCAAGAACTCCGAATCCTAATTTCAGAGAATTGGGGATTTTCTTGAATTTTCTGATTTTTTTTATGATTAAATAACTAATTAATTATCAATAAATCAGCTATTTATATTTATAAAAATAATACCCCTAAATATTTGGCCCCAATTTTTATAATTTTTGGGCATTAGTATTGAATTTTTAAATATCCATTAAATACAAAATAAATGTAAAAAATTCCCAAAAATTATGAATATTACAAAAATGCAAAAAAATGATTATTGATAATTTCATGATCATACAAAAGTAAAAATGTGATTTTTGTGGGGGTTTTGACTCCCGAAGGGGTCTGAAAAAGTCATTTTTCGCGAAAGAGGGAAATTTGTAAAACGTCTAGATGTTCAGAATGTCGATGTGGTACAGGCCATACTTGGCAAAATAGGGCCAATGATTTTGTTTGAAATACGGGCTTTTAAAACACTGTTTGAGCTGTACGGATTTTGATATAAAACCTATAACTTATAATAAAACACTCAATAAATACCCGAAACACATTCCGATCACAACAGACAACACGTAGCACATAGCAGTTAGGGTTTTATAACTCAACACACTTAATCACAAAATAATACACATAATTATCTTTATTAGAATATAATATAAACGTAATTTCTCGGTCGTTACAACACCCATCAAAAGTAGTTCATCTGAAATCTAGATTTCTTCAGTTCTATCATAAACCCTACATAGCAATAGAAAATTTTTGGGGTCGCTGAAATATCTTGATGTCTGAGAGTCATATCCGATACTTTTATTCTTGAGGAACAAATTAGTCAAAGAGTTCGGTGTATGATGTGACAACATCTCCGTCTCAGTTTCTTCCCGTGTGCTATTTTTTGAATCGACAATGACGAATGTGTCAAAGAAACGATTAACTTTCACCTCAAAACACTACGAGTTCCACCTCTTTTCTTCCACGAACACAACATCTTGACTGAGATGTAGCATTCCCATATTTGGGCTCTATAACCCATTATCCCTCTTTCCCGATTCCTTTCTTATATAAATCATAGCCACACTTCTGGCATCATGTTTTTCCATACCAACATTTGAAACCTTGATAAGTGTAAAACATCTGAAAATAAGTAGATGATCGAATTTAGGCTTAGTACATGTCCAGGCTACTAGGAAGTCTCTCTAGTCAATACCTTTATTGGTAGATGGTTTAAAATATAAACCAAATGCCTCAAAGCTATCCACACACATAACTGATAGATTTTTCTCTTTTCTAAAACTCCTAGTCAGTGAGATTACCATCATGTTTAGCCTTTCTATGGCCCCATTTTGTTGTGGAGTTTAGGGTGTAGTCAAATGTCCCTGTATACTAGCTTCTGTATAAAAAACTTCAATGTCCTTCGTTGTGAACTCCCCATACATCTCTGACCTTAATATTTTAATTATATCATTTTATTCCTTTTCATCAAGTCCGCACTTCTAGTGCATGATCCTGAGTTTTTAATAAAAAACCCACATTGCATGATTGTAATCATCGACCATAAAAAATATATCTCTATTTCTATCCGAAGTGGGTAGAGTATAATATCACATAGATCATCATGTATCAGTTCTAGCTTCTTTTCTTTCATAAATCATGAATGTATTTGAATGATTTTTCACTTGTTTTGATAAAACTAACTACTGCAGTTCGCCTTCGGTTGGAAAAGTTTTGGTAGACCTCGCGTCATTCCCTTATTTGACATTGTGTTCAAAACTTAAGAATTCACACTACCTAATTTTGAGTGCCAAATCCATGTTAGCTCCTCTTCTTTTGACAACAAACACATAATTGCATTTTTTAATGATAATTTTGTACAATGTATTTACTGACCTCAGTACCTATATTAATAATTTACATCAATCATCATAAACCAATAAGTAATCTCTCGTTAGCACCACCTTGCTGCCATCATTTGGTAATTTCCCTAAGTTATAATGTTGTTGCACATCATTGGACCGTAATATACTTCTCTAAGTGTGTGTTCATCTCCATTTTTACACTTGAATCTGATTGTACATTTTCCATCAATATTGACAGTAGACCCATCACCAAAATGAACCGTTTCAATACCGTTCTCATTTAATTCACTGAATTTTTCATGACACCCAATAATGTGATTGCTGGTCGTATTATCCAAATTTTATATATTTGTGTGTGACTCGATGTCTCCCTTCTGGACAAAACTTGGAACCACCTTCTTTATTTAATGATACAATGTCACCTCCATTTTGATCACATCTAGTAAACAACAAAGTGGGTTCATCATCCTCGAATTGGTTGAGGTTGGACTCAAACTCCTTACTTTTCTCATTTTCAAGTCGTGGTTTCCCGCGCTTTGCTACATAGTGGCCATATATATTACAACTAAAAAAGTTCATCGTACTACTATCATGAGTCGTGTTGACACTCTTGTTGGTTCCCTAATCCTTATTTTGTTATTATTGATGACCTTTATCAACTCCGTTCGAGGGTTATTTCTTCTTCTCTCACAGAATCCATGACCACTTCTAGATCTTTGATTGTGGAATGATGTCACCCCAATTTTATTTGTCCACTTTTCCAATTCTTCCTATGAGAGAAGATTTTATCCGCCTGTACTCTCAAACTTTCACTTTATCCTCTCTTCAAGAGATTTGAAATGACCCACCAATTCTTCACCAATTCCTCAATTTTCATTACATTTATATTTTCAAATTACTCGATATTTGATGCTATTTGGAAAAAATTATGAGGGAGCACTCGTAAGATCTATCCCACTTTACTTCATTCTTCCATTATTTCCCGAAGTACCAATATGTTGATAAATATTCCCCTCACCTTGATGCAAAAATCATTTACTTAACTTGAGGGCAAGCCTTTTGCCTTGGCCCAAGGGCTTTCCTTACCTCGAGCAAGGCAAGCTTTTTTTGCTTAAACTACACATACTTTGAACCTTAAAACTTAATTATTTATTTTTACCCAAATTTGAACTAAAATGACCCTCTTGAGGGGGGAAGATGCATTACAAAATTTTAACTATAACACTACATCAAATTATGGTTATAAATATATGAAGAAATTTTGAACATTAAAATCTTCAATTTTTAATATCAAAGTAAAATTTTTAAATAAATAAATATTATTACGACTAGTTTAAAAAAATATTAATATTTTTACAATCCTTACTTACATGTAAATAAAATAAATATCTTCAATTTTTTCATGTAATTATAAAAATTTATTTTATCCTTATAACTTAAGGAATATAGTTTTTTTAAACTTAAAAAATTATTTTTTGTTTAAAAAAAAGATATAAAAAATAGTTGTCAGATTTATGGAAAATTCTATCAAATTAGTTCTTACATTAAATTTAAAATTCTATTAAATGTAATCAAGTAAATAGAAATAATTAGAATTTGGAGACGAATATCATGAGGGCATGAAAATACAAAATTATAACTAACAATTTCATTTAATACAAATTGAAAATGTTCTAGGGAACAAATTCAAAAATATATGCACAAGTATAAATAATTTTGAAAATTGCAGTCTTGAATAATATTGAAATTTAATTTTAGTTACAATTACCAATGTTAACCTCACCAATTAAAATTATTTTACAGTAAATGAAAAAATACATCAATAATTTTAATATGTGAAAATATAATAATTTAATATTAAAAAAATTATACATAAATAAAATATAAAATAGAGAGTATAAATTATAGTTTAAATAAATGATGAACAAATCTTGCTAAGGAAATAGTAAGTTTAAGAATACAAGAATTGAGTGTAGACAGAGCAGGAGTGTAGGTAAATTTATTTGTTCTTTTTGCCTTATGGGCCAATAACATCACAAAAGAGCCCAACTTACAACACATCCTAATTCTTATTAGTATACTTTGGTAATCTTAAAATAAGCCCACTATATTTTAAATTGGATCTAACATCTAATTCCAACAAACAACTCAATACCCTAAATTTTTTCACAATATGGGTTTCTCCAGTATGTGGAGCCTCATTTCAATACACTAATCCTACGGTAAAAGGCTTGTGCAGCAGAGCTACGACACTTTCTGGTTCATTACCCAATTTTGTGATAAATCCCAGGCTTGTTTACATCTTATATATTGATAAAAGTGTCTTATTAAGTTTAAATTACAATATATTCTTGTAATCCTTTAAAAATTGTTCATTGATGCACTAATAATTTTATGATCTCTCAACACTAATTTTACCTTTAGAAGGTATATGTTTTCCCATCTTGATCTAGAAGTCACGTAATAAGAACTCCTTAACAAGAACCTAGCTTATTATATGAGTTAGTGAGAATTAAATGTAATCACCACTTTTTATATATAGTTATGAAACTTTTGTAATGCTTAATTTCTTATATTCATTAATGAGGTTCCATGTCTAGATGATACCAATTTTAAGTTTTTGCTTCTTTGTGTTTGTCATTTTGTAATGGTTATAATGGATTTTTTTAATAAACTAAAGTTTAGAGAAACCATCACAAATTTCCTAACAAGAATTATACAACCTAGTAATTTGTAGATTTTCCTCAAAAATTTTTATTAAGTAAAGGAAATTCATGGCCGAAATTAATTATGTGAATCATTAAGGATAAGCCATGGCTAAACATATGTATTGAATTCATTTAGATAGATAATATCCAAACTAGATGAATAATATATAGATAGACCTATAGTTGTGGTGTGGCCATATATAGTTAGATTAGTTTTCTGTGTGAATACTATCAAGTTATTTATCCTGTTTGAGAGAATTCCCTTATTAAAAATTAATCTTGATTCATGTATAACTTTATTTTTTTCAGATATGGATTGAATGTGATTCAAAACTTAGTTGATTGGGGTGTTATAATTACCCTCTAATAAACTAATCCAATTTTTTTTAGTCTATTAAACTGATTTTAAACATTGTTTTTCAAAATTTCTTACATATGTTATAAAAAATTTCTATAGACAATGAAGAAAATGCTGGGGAAATTTACATTCCAAGTTTCACCAGTGTTCTGAAATTCATGCGGGTAATATACTTTCAAATTTATTTTATTGCAAAATATTTTATTCTTATTTTCCTTCACTATTAATTTATATGGTATATTTTGTCTTCGCCTCTATAATAAATGCACGCCTCTATATTTTATCTTCGCCTCTATAGAAAACACATTGTAAAAAATTATCATTGAAAAGTGCAATTATGTGTCTGTTGTCAAAGGAAGAGGAGCTAACATGGGCACTCAAGATTGGGTCGTGTGAATTTTCAAGGTTTACGCAGAATGTCAAATAAGAGAATGGCATCAGGTCTACAAAAACTTTTTCAACCGAAGGCGAACTGCGCTGGTTTTGTTGTCGAAATAAGTGAAATAATCATTCACATACATTCAAAATTTATGGGAGGAATGAAGTAGAACTAATACATGATGATCTATGTCGCCTGATATCTCCCCCAATTTTGGCCGTAAATAGGTATGTATTTTTTTATGGTCGATGATTACAATTGTGCATAAGAACGTAAACATGATAATATACATAGCACTCAATATAGAAAAAATGTATATAATGCCACAGTAAGATTGTACCATATTTATTGTACCATATTTTGTTATAATTAATCTTTAAACAAAATCGATATATACTATTGCTAGGAAAGATATCAGGTTGAGCGGAAATCCTGAGCGTCTCGTTTTGAAGTGTGCTTAATGTTTAGACCTCTTGAAGTATACTAAGTGTTTAGACCTCACTAATCAATTATGTGACGGGAAAAATAGTCCAGGAAGCTAGAAACATATATTCTTACAAATAATCATTACACAACGGAATAAATAAAGGCCGGGTATGAATTCAAGTTGCCTCACTCAAGCGCAAATTTGCAGGAACAGGGCAAGAAGATATGACACTAAATAAAGTGTTATACCTGACATATATTTTGTAGCTTTGACCTAAAGCTCGATGATTACGTACTTTGTCCTATAAACTAAACATAAGTCCCAAATCTCCTCGATTTGGGGTTGGGGTGTTACATTGTAGTATTGGAAACATTTTGAAGTTTAAGAAGTAGATGGATAATGAGTTTGATATGGTGCTTAACAGAAGCGGGCATACTACCTTGGTTTGGAGGTAAACCAAAAAAGGGTTCACAGAGATCAGGAAAATAGCTTACGAAAAAAAGATCTTGAAGAAGGTGAAAATGCTAACTTATAAACCAAATAAATATCATATAGATTCCAAAGTACATATAGAAAAAGATGAAGGTGGTAAATTAGCGGATTCCACCTTGTACAAAAGTATCATTGACGAGTTAAGGTGCCTTATACATACCCATCCATATATTTCATATTATATGGGGGTTTAAAGAAGGTATATGAATAGGCCTGCTAAGTTACACTACAATGTTGTGTAGAGGATTTTACGCAACATCAAAGACACTCCTAAATATGGATGGTTTATGGGTATATGTACAAGGAGATGGGAATTATATGGTAAGTGGCTCCTCAGATAGTGATCATGCATGAAGCGTGCATGAACAAAAAATTATATCTCATATGGCATTCTACTTGAATAAAAATTCATAACATGAATGTCAGAGGAATAAATATGTGTTGCTTTGTCTTCATGCGAGGCCGAATTCATGGCGGCAACGACAATAACCACACAAGGTATTTGGTTGCAAAACTTGTTCAAGTAGGTGATCGATTTGTCTAAAGGCCTTGTGATTATATATGTGGATATTTTACCGATAAAAATGGGTAAAATAATCATACATTTGCAAGGTACATGCTGTCTGCCGACAACCTCAAGAGGTGCCTCATGGCATGGCTCCATCTTTTGTCCGGCTAGGTTCATCTTGGTATACGTCCGATAAATAAAGATATTGACCAAACTCATTCCGTCGACTAAGCTTTCTATATCTTATTTTTCTCGATGACATGGTGGATTACCAGCGAATATGCATGGGGGTATATGATATTCTCGTAGTTCCTCTTTGATGAAGAAAAGAGATACAGTCTGTCTAGCAGGGCTAAACTGGTATTAAATATAAACTTGATGAGCGTACCATTTCCTAGAATTTATACTTTTAAGTCTGAGGGTGCTTCCTCCCGGAATTATCTTCACCTCTCCCCGATATCTCTCTTCGGGTAATCTGTTCCTTATCTCAGAACTTTTATAAATTTATTGAGTTCTCCGGCCTTGATCATTTTTTCAATCGACTTCTTCAATTAAAAACATTCATCAGTATTATGCCCCATTATCCTCATGGTTGTCATAGTACTTATCGGTATTCTTCTTGTGGCCGACCATCTTTATTTTCCCTGGTTGGATGAACCGTGGTTCGCCTTTGATTTCATAGAAAATTTCGAAGATCAACGCGTTAAGTGGTGTAAACAAAGTCAATTCTCTATAACTTTGCCTTTACAAGTCTCGATATGTTTCCTTCTTATCAATAACCCTATGATTGTTCCTTCAGTCTTTGTTGGATCCTCGTGAGTATTCGTAGTGACATGACTGTTAGTTGCAGTTATCTCTTTGGGGCTCCTTGTATCCCTCAAAAATCTCCATCCTCCTTCGAATGTTCTCACCTCTTAAATATATATCATTCATTCACTCTGGGCATAATCATAAAGAGACGACATGAGCATTTTACCTTTGATTGGGTCTAGTCTAGTGGTTAGATATACCATGACTTTAGTCTTGTTCAAATTAGTGATCATACTAGATTCCTTCTTAAGTCTGGCTAGGTAGTCGCCTAGAGACTCGCTCAGTGTCTTTTTCCCTTCAGAATAGGTGTGAGTAATGCCTTATAAATTTCCCCTTCAATTTCTCATAGGTTTGGATCGAACGTGGGTGAAGTCACTTATACCTCAATGATGCCCCCTTCAGATAGTCTTAAACATCTTACATAGCATTGTCTAGTTGTGGCTCATACCAGTCACCTACAACTCATATTTGTCATAATGGTCTTCGAGATCTACCCTCCCATTGAACTCAGTCATCTTCTGGATTTACTTTTCTTCACTCGGTGTAGGTCGATAGGCTTCAATCTCTTCAAGAACCACGGGTTCATGACTAATCTTTTGTCCTTAAACAAGGCTTTCTCCAATCTTTTTGAGAGTCGTCTTCCTCTTCATCCTTTTTGGAGTCTATAGTCAATAGGGGCTTTGTCCTCCTTCTCCCATGGTGTAAGTCAGAGTCCGCGGACTCATCTTTCTCAACCTGGGCTTATTTCTCTTTTCGAGAACTCTTGGCCTCTTCAGTTTCTTCTACTGAGGCTCATAGCACTTTTACCGCGAATTCTAGATCTTCGCTTCATAGTTTTATCACTTTGAGTTTCAAAGCATCGGCTCCCATTTTTTGTATTTTACCTGCTCTACTTCTTCCAATTATTTTGATTTTCCCCTTTGTCTAGCAACCATCTCAGCCCTCAATTTCTTCAACTTCCCCTGTTCTTCAGGATTTGGAAAGATGTCGACTTCTTCATCAAAATTAGCTTCCAAGTTCTGAGAGGTGACCAAAGGCTGTTTTCAGCGGTTCATTTTCTAATCAAGAAACCTAGGAGGGCCTTGTTCATCATTGCTTGTTGTCATCATCTTAGATCTCAGAACTTACTCTCGTATTCCCATAAACGGCGCCAAATGTTGGAACCAAGTTTCTACTCGAACGATCTTCGGTTGGACCTGCAAGAAGAAGAATGTGAGGTTTTGACTCCCCGATTAGCCTCCGGTGTGTGAATCAGTAATTGATCTTTTAGGTAAGTTATGAATGTACAAGTAATTGTTGAATATATAATTGTAGATATGATTATGTAAGAAAATAGTAAACTTGGCCCAATATTTATACTAGGTATTGTCTACTCTTAGAGGTAAGTTGAGTGAACCCGGGAAGATCAAGGATAACAAGGCATATCCGCCCGTTACTTCCCATTTGGACGTGCTGATTTTATAGCATCTTCGGCTTCCTTCGCACTGGGATTCGAATTAAACATACTTTAGGTTACCATATAGTAAATTGTTTATCAAAACAGGCTCCAAAAATAAAAATATACCTCCACTTGAGAAAATATTTACAAACTTTCTTCTCAACCTGCTGCAAAGAAACAAGTGAAAGAAACATTATTAGTTCATCTAACTTTAATAGCTTAAAGTCTTTAACAATAAACATGTATACCATAACTAAGTGAAATATAATGTTTTACAAATTAAACACCTTACGAAATATACATATTATGTAATCAAATTAAATAAAATACTATCATTGTAAAATACATCTTACTGTGAAATTATTAAATTCACTAACCATATAATTTGGATATTTTTTAAATTTACAACCCGTCGGGGTAAACAAGTACTAGTTTTAAATATTTTTTTAACATATTTTTTTGAATTAAAGTTAATATTTATACTTTTATTCAGAAAAAGAAATTCGAAAAATAATTTGTGAACGTGTCATTTTTATTCATTTTACAATAATAATGGATTTGTATTTTGGTAAGTATTTGACAAAACAGTGTCTTTATGTGTACTTTTCAACCTTTTTGTGCTTGTCACAAAATTTGTTAGAAAATGTGTCTATTGGAATTTTTTTTGTTTAAAAGCAAGTTTATAAACATAAGCATGGTTTTCAATAATAAATTTACTTTAGAATTGAAAATCTTAAAAATATTCATTATAACATTGTTAAAGTACATATGGTCTCATGGATATATGGTATATATAGTGTTATTTTTTCATTTCAAATAAAATAGACTAATAATTAAATAAAAATCAATGATTATTTTATCCTTTATTTTAATTCTTATATATAAATAAGCAAAGTGAAATTAGTAAATATTTTTACAAAGTGCATCATTTTTTTATATGTAAAACTTTTTTGTCAAAAACTTTGTATCCTATCCCTATGAAATTGAATTTGATTTAATGTTGTTATGTAAATATTAATTTATAAATTAAAATTAATTTGTGCATTATAGTGAAAAACATTTTAGACTTGAATCTACTCTAGTTGTACTTATACTATTGTTAGTTGAGGTTAGTAGGTAATTTATATATAATCTCATTAAAAAAAATTAAATATTTTTGGGAAAATGTAATTTTCAAGTAAAATTTTTTTATACAATGCTTACCACGTGATTTTTAGAAATTCATTTTATTTACAATATAAAATAAATTAGAGTAATATGTTTTTACATGTATGCTTGTACATCATCATCCAATTAATTTATATAATACATGGAGCACACTTTGCTAAATCAGATTTGTGTAAACTAGGAAAAAAATTGAAATTTCTAATATGAAATTGATACTAAAATTAGAAAAATAATTTAAACTATATTTGGCCTATTTTTTAATGTATATATGGGAAGCTACTCTAAGTATTATGTGTTAACCTAATAACACACTAAGTTAACTTATATTGGGAGCTTTCGATGTCAGGAAGCTCCATAACAACTATTGAACTTCATTTCACCAAACACAAGGTTAAAAATGAGTTTTTTTACTTCAAGAAGATGTAGGCTTGTTTGGGAAAAATTGTAGGATTGTAAGAACTTATAGTTTTAATACATGAACACGTTGCCTCACAATTTTCAACCATAACTATTGGGAAAAGAGTTGTTATTTTTCTTGAATCCAGTAGTAATATTGTTCACTGTGGAATTGGTGCTCGTAATTAACTCGTCCAATTGGTGGCACTAGTAGTAATCTTAAAACTTGAATTGGTGGTGTCATTGTTGGTGGTCAAGTTGTGCTAACTTAAGTAGTGTCATTCGTCGCAACTTTAATAATGGCATCAGTGGTGGTAGGATTAGTGGTATATTGGGTAGTCCTAGTAGTGACATTGGTGATAGCATGTCTAGCATCTTTAGTGGTTACATTAGTGTCACTAGAAGTGGTAATAATTGAAGTGGATTTAGTGGTATTGATGGAGGCATTGGTCGTGGTGCTCTAATTAGTGCAATTGGTGGCATTGGAAGTAGCAATCTTAGTAGGGAAATTGGTGATTGTATTGTTGGTGTTAGTGTTGAAGTTCATACTAACTTAAGCAGTTCCATTGATGGCCACTTTAACTATGGCATTAGAGGTGGTAGCATTGATGGTATATTTGTTAGTCTTAGTAGTGGCATTGGTGATAGCATTGCTATTAGCTTTAGTGGTGGAATTGGTGGTGGCATATGTGATTGCTTTATTGGTAATATTGGTGATATATTGGTTACTCTTAGTAATGGCATTGGTGGTAGCGTTTCTTATAGCTTTATAAGTGTTATTGGTGAAGTATGGCTGGTTGCTTTAGTGGTAGCATTGGTAGTATATTGTTTAGTCTTATTAGTGGCATTGGTAGTAGCATTGATAGTAGCTTAACTTGTGATTGGTGGTGGAATGGGTGGTACCATTATTGGTACCATAGGTTATATACTGGGTAATATTAGTAGTGGAAATGGTAGTGGCATGGTTCATAGCTTTAGTTGTGGCACTGGTGGTGCAGGTGGTAGCATTGATACTGGTGGATTTAGTATTGGTGGTAGTTTTAGTTATGGCCTTGGTGGAAGTAGCTTACTTAGTAGCATTCGGGGTGTTGGTGGTGATATTGGCATTAACTTTAGTAGTAGTAAAATGGTTGTGGCGGCGGTAACTTTGGTAGTGATTTTAAATAGTATTATTACAGACAAAATTAATGGTACTCGAATGATCACGGATAATGCATATAATTATACTAGTGTCATTGGATGTACTAGCATCGGTACTGGTGAAACCTTAATCGGTGTGTCATCGGTGGTAGTGCTATCAATATCAATAGGGTTGCTGGTGACATTAATCGGCCTTACAGTGTTGACCAACTACCTTCACATCGGCATAAATATCAGCATTATTTTTAATTTTGTTACTGGTCCCACTTTTACATATCAATGGATGAACCCATGTTCAGAATGAGATTTCTTACTTGCAAGAGATGTACTTCCTAAAAGTGGCTCATGATCTCACAGAAGTTCAGAAGACTTAGAATCTTTACTCATCCTAAAGATGTCTCAGCTCATACATAATTGTAAAACAAAATCCATTTTTTGAATAGTAATTAGATATGGAGGTACTATTAGAAAAAATGGATTTTGTTGTATAATTATGTAGGAGCCGAAATATTTTTAGAGTGAGAAAAGAGTCTATGTATTGTGAACTCCTTTGAAATCCTAAGCCGCTTTTGGGAAGTACATCTCAGGCAAGTCAGAAATCCCAATCATAATACGAGTTCATCCATTGATCTGTAAAAGTGGGAAAAATAACAAAATTAAAAATTATGTTGATATTTATGCCGATGTGCAGGTAGTTAATCAATACTATAAGGCAGATTAATGTCACCGCATTAATATCACTAACGCCCCAACTGATATTGATAGCACTACCACCATTTCCAGAGTTATCAAGGTTTTCACCACTACCAATGTTAATACAACCAATGGCACTAGTATAATTATATGCATTATCCGTGATCACTCGAGTACCATTAATTTCATTAACATCATTACTATTTGAAACAACTACAAAAATAAAAACCAAAGTTACCTCGCCACAACCAATGTTATTATCACTAAAGTTAGTGCCAATATCACCACTAGCACCCCGAATTCTACTAAGTAACTTGCTTCCACCAAAGCCATAACTAAACTACCACCACCAATACTAAATCCACCAATATCTAGGCTATCACTAGCACCGCCAATGCCACAACTAAAGCAACGAGCCATGCCACCAACATTGTCACTATTAATATTATCCAATATATAACCAATTCTACCAATAAAGCTACCGGCCATGCCACCAGTTAAGCTACCAACAATGCCACTACCAATGCCACTACTAAGACTAACCAATATACCACCAATGCTACCACTAAAGTAACCAGCCATGCCACCACCAATTCCACCAACAAAGCTACAAGCAACACTACCCCCAATGCCACTACTAAGACTAACCATTATATCATCAATGTTACCACTAAAGTAACCACCCATGCCACCACCGATGCCACCAATAAAGCTACCACCAATGCTACCACCTATGCCACTACTAAGACTAACCAATTACCACCATTTTTACAACCTCTAATGCCATAATTAAAGTGACTATCAATGGAACTGCTTATGTTAGCATGAATTTTAACACTAACACCAACAATACCACCACCAATTCTCCTACTAAGATTACTGCTTCCAATGCCACCAATTACACTAATATGAGCACCAGAACAAATGGAACCATCAATATCACTAAATTCACTACAATTATTACCACTTGTAGTGCCACCAATGTAATCAGTAAAGATGTTAGACATGCTACCACCAATGTCACTACTAAGACTACCTAATATACCACTAATGCTACGAGAATTGTTGTCATTATTACAGTGGCCACCAATGACACTACTTAAGTTAGCACGAACTTCACTATCAATAATGCCACCTCGAATTAACCTTTTAAGATTAGGGCCACTAGTGCCACCAATTGGAGGAGTAAATTACCACCACTAGTGCCACACCTAAATATATTACTATTGGACTCAATAAAAATAACAACTTTTTCCAATAGTAATCGATCTATAGCCATTTACTATTGGACTCAATAAAAATAACAACTTTTTTCCAATAGTTATCCATCTATAGCCATTACATCAACAGCTGATTTAGTGTGGATGAAAATGGCCAGGCAACCTATTCTTGTATTGAAAATATAAGTTCTTACAACAGTACAATTTTTCCCAAACAAGCCTACATATCCATAAAGTAAGAAATTACATTTTCAACACCCAATATCCATGAATTTTAATAGTTGTTGGGGGAGCTTTCCGGGAAACACCCAACACCCAATATAAGTAAATTTAGTGTGTTATTAGGTTAACACATAATACTTTAGAGTAGCTTGTCATATATATATATATATATTATAAAATAATCCCAATATAGTTTAAATTATTTTTTTAATTTTAGTATGAATTTCATATGATAAATTTTGATTTTTTTTCTATATTTTAAAAATCTGATTTAACAAGCATATATGTAAATAAATATTACTCTAATTTATTTTATATAGTAAATGAAATTAGATTTTTAAAATTAGGTGGTAAGTATTCTATAAAAACGTTTAATTAAAAATTATATTTTCTCAAAAAATTAAATTTTATTTTATAAAATGATATACAAATTTCCTGCTAACCCCAAATAACAATAATATAAGTACCAAATAACTAAAAATAATAAAATACTACTACAAAAGATCAAAAATATAAAACCCTTTCAGTATCATGCACAAATTAATTGTCATAAACAAATTAATATTTACCTAACAACAACTAATCAAGTTCAATTTCTAAAGGTATAAGGTACAAATTTTTGACAAACAAATTATACATATTAGGAAACTCATGCAGTTTTTAAAAATATTTACTAATTACACTTCGTTTATTTAAACATAAGAATTAAAATAAATTATAAAATTATTGTTGATTTTTATTTAGTTCTTAGTGTATATGATTTGAAATTATAAAAATGACCTAAAATTGTGGGTAACACTACATATACCATGTACTATGAGTATATAAGTTGTTTGGCTTAGCCATATGTACTTTGACATAGTTATAATGAATATTTTTTATGATTTTCTATTGTAATGTAAATTTATTATTGAAAATTATCCTTATATTTATAAACTTGCTTTTTTACTAACAAATTTTCACTAGACACTTTTTCTAAATAAAATTGTTACAAGCACAAAAAGGGTGAGAACTACATAAAGACACTATTTTGTCAAATACTTTCCAAAATTCAAGTCCATTATTATTGCAAAATGAATAAAGATGATAGTTCATAAATTATTTTAGGAGTTTTCTTTTTTTGAATAAAAGTATAAACTAGTACTTATTTGTCCCACTGATTTGTAAATTAAAAAAATATCCATATTATATGATTAATAGAGTCATTAATTTTCATGGTAAGATGTATTTTAGAATGTTTGTATTTTATTTTATTTGATTATATAATATGTATATTTTGTTAGGTGTTTAATTTATAAACTATTAAATTTTACTTAGTTATGGTATAAGTGTTTATTTTTTAAGACGCTAGGCTATTAAAGTTAGATGCACTAATAATGTTTCTTGCACTTATTTCTTTGCACCAGGTTGAGAAGAAAGTGTGTGAATATTTTCTCAAATGGAGGTACTTTTCCATTGTTGGAGGTTCCTATAGATAAACAGTTGTGGGCCCATGACTCAAAAGTCCATAGATGTTAATGCCTAGTATGTTTAATTGGAAGCCTAATGCCAAACAATCCTCAAAAGCTATAGAATAAGGACAAGGCACGTAGAAATCGGAAGTAACTGACAGATATGCCACGTTCTACTTAATCTTCGTGGGTTCAAGTCAACTGACTACTAAGAGTGGCAATACCTAGTATAAAGATTGTTTCAAGTTTGCTATTTTGATACACAATCATATATACAATTACTAAGTTCTTCAACTCTTACAATTTCCCTTAATTTTTGTTTTTTCGAGACTAGGTTTTTAGTATGATTTTAGTTTTCATTTTTATTATGTAGCCCGCCCTCCAAGATGCTAGATATGTTTGATTTATTTCAAAGTCGTGGTGAATAAGCTCCTTTAAAGATGATTTGTGGTATATATCATTTGCTCCTCTGCTCTTCTGCTCCATTTATATATGTTGAAATCTCTATATATTTCTTTGCAGATATTTATTATTTTTAAATTTTTATTTCAGTAATATTTTCTCAATTTTGTATGTCAGTCCACTTAATTTATAAATTGAAATTTTTATAATCTTGTGTAAATTGAATTTTGGTGGTGCTTTTGTTTCTATATGGATTAAATCATCATACATATTGAATTGAATAATCAATAAATATAGAGTATTTATTTAGTTTGTACTTTAGGTAGAATTTACTTAAAGTTAGCTTTTAAAAATAAGACTTTGGATTATTTAAATTTTATTTTGGTTTATATTTGAATGTTATTTTTGTTTATGTGTGTAGTCAATGAAAGTTAAGTAGATTTTTTATTTATGTTAGTGTTTAATTTTTAATACACACTACACATTTTAAATGAAGGTTAATTCTTTATCTTTGTTTATGTTAAACGATTGTGGTATATTAAGATATGATAAATAATTGGTGTTAAATATAAAACTCTGTACTAGTAATATGGTATTGTGCTCCAAGTCGATGTTTTTAGGTGAAGGGCAGGTTCAGATACAACATGAGCAACAACAAAATATGGGATTCAGGGTCTCAATCCACATGTTTCTTATTGTTGCTGGTGGCCTTGGAGCTTTAATGGGTGGTGCTCGTCGAGGCCTATTTATCGGTCAACGGTCTATGCATTATGCTCTGGTAGGTTTGTTTCCGTAATTTGATTTGTCATTGTTTTCTATAGTTATATTAGGTTTTTTTGGGTATGTCAACAGTTATAGTTCATTTAGTTTATTTTATTGTATTGTTATGATCATATGTTTAGTGTTGTATACATGGTTTTTAAAAGTTTTAACATGATGTGTGATACTAAAGAAATATTTTTAACTTATATCTTTAATTATACAATTATAATGTCTAGTTCATTGTTAGGTGATCAAACATTATTTACATGATATCAAGTCAACAAGTCTGCTCTTCCACTTGTTAATTTGACGATTATTTTGTAAAAAGTTTGCGTCAGTGCATAAAAATAACATAAATTCAGACAAATTGCCCGAAATAGATTAAACGGCCCGAATTAGAACATTAAAAAAATATTCTATCTTTGTTTATGTTAAAGGATTGTGGTATATTAAAATTTGATAAAGAATAAGTGTTAATTACAAAACTGAAGACCGACCTACTCTCTACTAGTAATATGGTATTGTGGGTTTGTTATGTAGTCCATGTTCATGATCATGTATTTCTCAACAGTTCTTGGTTGCTAAAGCTAATTGGATTTTTGGGCTCATAGGGGATTACTCTTATTACATTGTTTTCCTATATCAATGGAGGCATGAGCTGCACCTGTTATTATTTTATCGTAATCTTTTCCATGTTTGGCATTGCATAAGGCATTAGTTTAATTCATGCCTTTGTTATTGTAGATTTAAAAAATATTAAATTTTTGTGGACATCTCGTTCTTGATAGAGTATATATTTATGTATATTTTAAAGGATTTATTCTCATATTTATAATATTATATCATTAATTGTATATTATTAATTAGAGTTTAATGTTTTATGACAAAAAATAAAGAATTCCCCAACTTTAGATGGAATTGGGCTTATTTGGACTTATTGGGATTTATTGGGCTACACGCGCATACATCACTGTTTGGGCCTTAACTTGAGTTCTAGACATCAGAATTGGGAGATCTTACCGCCCATACGAATCTAATAGAATTATCTACGGTTTAGAAGTGGTCCAACATAAAGAATCCAATTGGAGCAGCCCAGAATCAAGCCTGAAAGATACAAATTTTACATCAAAGTCCAATTTATTCTGGGAAAAGCATTGAAACTCTTTATTATATATTAGGTTTATATATTGTATACAAAAAACCATAACATAGGATAGTATATAATAAAGTTAGTCGTATTCTTGAGAGAAGGGATAGAAGCATCTTGAGAGGGAGATTGGAAGAAGGAGTGAATGGATTCACCTAGATTCCAAAGAAACTTTAAAGTTATATTCTTCGTGCATCAATTCTTAAATTCATGGTTTGCGTTCCTAATATACATTTTGTTTATCATACCATGAGTATTTAATTCATTAATCCAAGAGTTTGGTCGTATTGAGTTGACTTAATATATGTGTTTGATTATATTGTGATTTTTTTATTATTGTTAATCTGTCATTCAACAGTTTATACAATTAGAGGAGTACCTAAATTTTAATTGAATCTTTAGGATATAACGAATCGGTAGAGGAGTTGTAATTCTAGTAAATGATATAATAGACACAATTTAAGTATTAGATCAGGAGATTGATATGAGAATTGTGAAACTTATGATTCTAGGTTTTTAATAATCTATAATTATATTTTGTATGGCAATGGGAATGGCGTTCAATGGATAGTTGTAGGCACTATAATCTACCTTGGGAGAGGATTTTATAAACCTTAGAAGGATTGTTTTTAACAAAAAAATAACACAAATTAGACATTCATGATAGCCGTTGAACCACCCTTATTCTTGGATTGTTTCTCTCATATATCTTATATAACTTTTATTTATTTATTAGACTAAAATAATGAATAGTTAAAAAACCCACAAAATTAATATCCACACTTCTGAATTGTAAGAGAAAAAAGACTTGAAATTGGTGTTGATATCAGTCCTTTCCCCGATAACGAACTTCTAAAAATATACTTCAACAAATTGGCTCCGCTGCCGAGGAAGGGAGCATATTGATTTTGAGTTATTTGTTTCTTGTAGTATGGATTTTTTTCTTTGTATATAGTTTCTTCCATTTTTTTGTTTTTCTTTGGTGTGTCTACAGGTTTCTTTGAGGTAGACAACGTAAAGTTTTGAGTTGAGGAGATGACATGAATAACAATTTTGGTTGGGATAACGCTCAAGATTTCATAAATTATCAAGAATGATATCAAAGTTTTTATTCTTTTTAGGATTTTAATGTGTATCAGGTGAACTCGTTCAATTGTTACAACTCATATTCTACTCCATACCCTTCTAGCACATATTTTTCATATGTATTCAATAGGTTGGTATAATGAGAATGCTAAAAAGAAATGTTTTATCAAGGAAGTTCAACTTGTGAAGCATGATGGTTGTCTTCAAGTTCCTCCTTATGGTCAATTTTCCAACGGTCCATGATTCTTGTTTAGAAATTGATGGTAATTTTGTGTTTGATGAGACTACTTGTTCAGTTGACTATAGTCCCATGTGTAATAATGATAATTTGGATGCAGTTGAAATTCTACCAATTTTAGAGAATGTTATTGAGTTTAAAAAATTGGTAGACGAGGTAAATAGCGATGAGTGTCCAATTAAATTGGGGAGAAATTTAAGATTGATAAATTAAAAGTCTTGCTTATGAATATAATGATCCAATTTGGGAAGAGTTTATGAGTCGCACTTATGAATGATTATTTTGATGACTTTTCTAGTTATTTTGATTTTTGAGGTCTCTTATGCAAGTGAGGATCATAAAAATTTTCTTATATTTTTGTGGATCAAAGGTCTGTTTGTACATTATATATTATATTAATGATTCATAGTTATTGTGCATTTATTAACTTTTTCACCACATTGATAATGTTAGTTGCATGTACAAGTCAAGCTAATGATATTAAGAAACGCTTTTCGGAGATAACCTAAGATGTTAATTGTCAAATTATAGTCATAAATTAACCATAATTATGTATATCTATTAATATTTAGTTTATGGATTTGTGCAGATGAAAGAAAATTAGTAATTACAAAATCAGCAGCATTCTCAAGGCTTTTATGCTGAAGGACTTAGCAAAACAGAAGCATTCTCAAGGCCTTTACGAGCATTCTCAAGGCTTCACCCCTATTCAAAGGCCTTGATCTCTTCTTCTTTTAAAAAAAAGTTTATGTACATTATTATGTTACTTGTTTATATATATATATATTATGTACATTATTTATTAGTTTTATTATTCTTAGATTATATTATACTATTATTATTATTATTATTATTGTTATTTTATTACTTACATGTATTTGTACATTATTTTCTAGTTTACTAATACATATATTATGTAGACTTTTTTGTATATTTATATATGTATATATATATAACTAATATGTAAAATATTACATACATTTATTTTTTTATTCAATTTTTTTCTTAGGATACTATGTATAAGTAAAAATAACAAAACAAAAAAAGGAACATAGAGCGGGGTTTTGAAACAGCGAGTGAAAACATCTGGTTTGAGTGTGAAAAACTATGTGTCATTTGATCAACGAGGAGGCTCTGCTACTTCAAATTGGATGCTTATTTCGCACATGTAGGTTTCATCCCACCATCTCGACGGTGATCTTCGTCATGGGAGTCTTCTTATTTTTCTTTCATTATGTATGGTCTTTATTGTATAGTAAAATATTTCTATGTTATTATGGGATGATGATTATTGTTCCTTTGGGACAAGAAACATGCTATGTTGGGGGTGTGTTTATGTGTGTGAGTTATATGGTGATGTATTAGTAGTAAAAAAATAAACAAATTAAACAAAAAATTGCACTGTACCATGTAGGTGCATTCCATTGCATATCATATCATTATTTCATTTTATTAGTAGTCCAAGTCAGTGACCGATGATGATAATATGTGTAGCTTTTTTTTACTAGTTCTTTCTAAGATCACGTTTTAATGATGTTACATGCGTAGTGTCACAAGTGCAAAATTTATTTCTTGACACGACTCATTATGCTCTAGAACTAATACTCAGATATCCTTATTTCGTGAGGGGTATCCTCTTGTTGATTATTAGAATTTTGACTATTCCCTTTTGAGCTTCGTATGTAAACGCTTAAGTTTGAGGGAAGCAGTGGGGTGTACATGTCTTTAAGTCTAAGGGGACTTTGTGCCTAGTAACTGAAAGCCTTTTATGGTTTGGGATTGTTGACCCAACACTCGCTATATGGGTATTAGTGCATAAATCTTTAGGGATCTCGACCATTGCACAATTAAATAAGCCAATTAAATATTTACGAGTGTACAATATGGTTTGTAAAGTTTTTTGGCGGTCGTAACTCACTTACACTTAAGAGCCACCCAACCTTTAGATCGAGCTTGTGAAGTCTTACGGCGGTCGTAACTCACTTGTACTGAGGAGCCACCTAACCTTAGGTTGAGCATAAAAACCATATATAGTTATATAGTAGTATCGTATCAATATATGTACTTGTGTCGTTATGTGGTCATAGTGTGGTGTGAGTGTGATGTGTCTAAACTTGTTACATATTCTGAAGGTAATATCTGACTTGGTATAAACTATTATATTTGAGATCCTTTGTATAGTATATCAAATAGGTGCATTCTTGTAGTTTCACATTTCATAGATTAAATGGAATTTTTGTGGGTACATTCACTATAGACCCTCACGAGACCTTACTCGTCCACTAGGGCTACTGGGGTTTAAAAGGATTATTGCATATGCCAAATGCAATCGTGATCACCTTATGAAAGTGGTATTAGTTAGTAGTTTACTATATGAGTTTGCACGAGGATGTGTGATGCAACACTAGCCTTACCTGATTGGGCACACCCGTTCACGGGGTAGTGTTATGCAAATGGGGTGGGTATTGGGGTCGTTATCACTCAACGAGGAAGGCCATTGATTTATTTTAGTGCTCCTCTAAAGGGCACCATGTTGTCTTGGTCCATATATGAGAAGGAAATGCTGGCATCATTATTTATTGGGTCAGCCATTTGTGGTGAAAACTGATCATGATAGTCTCAAATACTTGCTGGATTAACGGATCAACAATCCTGCTCAGTCTAGGTGGTTACACAAGTTTCTGGGTTTCGATTACAGAATTGAATATAAGAGTGGGGGTCTCAATCGAGTGGCGGATGCACTCTCTCGTTAGTCTGAGTGTCATTTCCTCGGTGTTTCACACCCTTGTTCAACCATTTGGGAAGACATTCAAGTTGAGGTCATACTGACCCATTTAATTCAAATCTATTTTCATTTATTCCTAACACGGTATGAGGGAACCTCGTGAACCATGATGGTGTTTGGTTTAAAGATGGTGATATTTTGTTGAGCTCAAAATCTCCCTCTTCTACTGTCATGTCTATGTGCCACTCTTCAACTGAAGGCGGCCATTTCGGATTTCATAAAATGCTTGCCAAGGTGAAACAATATTTTTGGTGGTCGAGCATGAAGGATTATATGAAAAATTACATTTGGAATGTCATCCTTGCCAATGAGCGAAGACAGATAGTACGCGGCCTGCTGGGTTGCTGCAGCCTCTTCCAGTACCAGAAAGGATTTGGGAGGATGGTAGCATGGATTATGTGGAAGAATTGCCGATCTCCAATGGGTTTTCAGTAGTCATGGTGGTTGTCGATCGTCTTTTAAATATGAATATTTTGTTCCTATTCGGCACCGTTTACAGCCTTCAGCGTTGCTCGGGAATTTATTTCTAACATTTTTCGTTTACATGGTGTTTCTTTAACTATTGTAAGTGATCTTGGTAAGGTCTTCATCAGTTGTTTTTGGCAGGCTCTCTTTAAGTTGAAGGGTACCGTTTTCTGTATGAGTTCGAGCTACCACCCGCAATCGGATGGGCAAACAGAAGTTGTTAACCGATTTTGGAATAGTACTTGGTTAGCCTGGGCTGAATATAGCTATAATACCTTGACCCATACGTCCACCAAGCTCATCCTTTTTAGGTTGTGTATGGTCGATTACCCTCAGACTTTTGCCGTATATTCCGGGCACAACTCAGGTATAAGCTGTTGAGGATTATCTCCAAGACAGGGATTTGTTGCTTAAAACTCTCCGCACCAATCTTCTGAATGCCCAGAACCGAATGAAGTAGTTCATAGACCGTCACGGAAGAGAGTTAGCATTTGAGGTAGAAGATTATGTTTATGTTAAATTGCAGCCGTATAGACAGTGAAGTATGGTTTCTCGATCTTTGGCCAAGTTAAGTCTGAGGTTTTTTAGTCCTTACAAAATTCTTGCTAACTTGGGGTCTGTTGTGTATCGACTTGAGTTACCTCAGGGCTCTTTGATTCATAACATGTTTCATGCGAGTCTCTTATTGAAGAGTGAAGGCCCTGTTCCGAAACCATCCCCGTTGTCCATTAGCGAACCTAGTAAGTCAAGGGCAACTTCAGCCATAACGTATCTTGGAGGAGAGGGTTGTGCATAAAGGAAAGTATCACCCTAAGATGGAGATCCTAGTGCAATGTGAGGGACAGTCTACTGAAAACACAACCTGGGAGAATAAGTGACATTTTACTCACACTTTTCCCAGTTTCACCTTGAGGACAAGGGGTCTTCAAGTGGGTGGATTGTTATATACATTAAGTTGGCTATGTAGTATTTGAATTAGTTTGGGTTAGTCTTGGCGTTACTAAATAAATGAATAATGGGGATGCCCACGTTTCCAGTAGTTCCCTAGTTATTTGGGCATAGTAGTTTCTTTCTTTATATGGTTGTGTTGTTTTGAGAAATGGATATGAGAAAATTTAGGTAACCATTAG